>NC_057798.1:151477467-151731099 GCF_018294505.1 Triticum aestivum
CGCCTGACCGCGCCACCGCCGCTCGATCCGCCGCCGCCGATGCCGCCGTCCTCGCATCCCGCCGCCGCCGCCGCACCACGCTGTCGCCACCCACCACCGGAGTCGTCTCCGACCCCTCCACCCACCGCCGGAGACGCCCCGCCGGGGCCGCCGCCATCGCCGGACCCCCCGGAGTAACTACCGCCGCCGCCGCCACCCGTCCCGAGGTAGCCGCCGTTTTAAAAAAAACGATCGGTTTTATTTCGAAAACCCTAGATTTGTTTTTTATTTAGATCGGTTCGGTTTTCTTCGGTTTAGTTAAATAGCGGACGCTCATCCGTACGTTCGTTTTAACGAACGGTGTTCACCCGTTAGCGGCAAACAGTGAACATTCGTTCGTTAGCCTGTTCATCAGTTTTTCTTTTTCTAGGGTTTTCCCACGATTATTTTTGATCGCGATTTCCGCCCTGATTTTCATTTTAGTTTATGTTTTCACTCGTTTATCGGAACTAGGCAATTCAAGTGCCTAGGTCTTCATATCGAAGCCGTCTTTCTGTTTAAGTAACTTGAACAAGATTTTGGTACTTTAAAATTTGACCTTAGTCCAGATTAGTAAACGGATCTTGTTTCTTTCACAGTTTGAGTTTCATTGCTTCGTTTGATTTGATTCTTTTTGCAAACCGGAGTTCTTCAGTTGAAATTTCTGGTTAGATCTCTTATTTGAGTTTTACTCGTGCTTCTCGTTGAGTGCTTATTGTATGTTATTGTTTGTTTGTGATAGAGTACCCGAAGTGCGAAGTGTGCTACTATGAGTCTCTAGGTTTCGCGGAACATCAGCAAGGCAAGTAGCACTTTGATCATACCTCTTTACTAGCCAGTTTTATTGCATTAGATCAACCCTCAAACATTGCATGGTTAGGATCTGATTAACATGTGGGTTTTGGGAAGTAGATGATGAGGTAGAACCTATTGTCCTGTTTATTATCAAACCTTTGGGAGTTACTTCTATGTTATGCTTATATTGCTATGCTATGCTTGTAGACGTGGTTTGGGTGAGTGTGTCCATGACATATGTGAGTATTGTTACTTAATGATTAACTTAAGGTGGCTACTGGAATACACATCTGGGTGGATTGCTTGAGGCACCCTGGAGTACCCAGTGGTTGTCAGGGCACCTGGAGAATCCAGTGTTGTCCTAGGATATCTCGAAGTACCCGTGTGATCATCATACGGTCCGCCACCTAGGCTCAGAGGGATCATAAGATTATTCATGCTAGAAACTTCCGTGTGCAGCCACAAGCCAATATGGGCTCTGGCATAGTTGAGTAAGTTGCGTGAAGCTCTTGAAGAGGTAGACTAGTAGATGTAGTGGGTTGTAGGTGGTACTATCTATCTAGAGTAGAGAGTTAATGCTTCAGAAAGACTGTGTCTCGAATCTCCGACCATGGATGTGTTCGAGTCTTGTGGGGAAAAGTGCGCAAACCTCTGCAGAGTGTACAAACTAATCATGGTTAGCCGTGTCCCCGGTTATGGACATCTTGAGTATCTGGTTCTTGGATTATCATGTTGATCTCATCACTCTAAATTAAATTGATTGGGTTTAATGATGATGCTTAATTGGGATTGAGTTGGAGGAACCTTCTCAATGTTTAACAACCACCATGATAGTTAAATAAAATTTATTCCTTTGTTGTAGGGGAAAATTGGCTTTATGCAAAACTGTAACCATAGAGCTTTCCACCAGCCATATATGCATATAGTGATAGCAATTATTCTGTTCATTACTCTATGTGTTACATTGCCAGCCTATTCCATGTGCTAACCCGTTTCGGGCTGCAACATTTCAGACGACGAGTAAGGTGCCATAGGTCGTTGTCTTTCACTCAGCTATGCCGTTGGAGTTGATGGACTCACTTTATCTTCCAAGCCTACCGCTGTTATCGTTTTTAGATGGCCTTAAGCCATATTATTGTAATAAGTTCTCTTTTGAGACATTTTATGTAACAAGTGTGTGATTGAAACTCTGTTATAAATCCTTAATCACTGTGTGTGTCAGCATTACCGATCCAGGGATGACATTGATGCACAGAGACTAGACTGTTTGAGTCTGGTCCCTACAAGATGGTATCAAAGCACATGCTGACTGTAGGACACGACCACTAAGCTAAAACCATAGGTCACTCCTCTCTTCTCATATTTGACTCCTCTTCCTTTTCTACTCTATAGGATGGCGGATGCAATGAACAAGTTCGCACAACCGGATGAAGATACACCTTTTGGACAGCATCTGAAGGAAGTTACTAGATACCTGAACATCAGAATACCAAGCTTCACCAGGGCATACATTGCCACTTTACCAGAAGAGGAGCGTTGGATGATTCGAGTTCAAGTTCCAGGAAGGACGTTCATTCCAGTCACCGAGCCCATAGAGTTTTCCTTTGATGCACCAACCTGGAGTCTAGGAAAGAGCATGGCAGCCCACATCACCATGGGACACATTGGAGAAGTTTACCACAAGGATCTCAAGGATACTATCTACCAGATTTGTGGGCGCCGAGATGAGCAATGGGAGATGATCAGCACCAGGAGGGATAGGTCCATTGCAGCTTTCATCCAGGAGTTAAACCAGCACATTCATCGCCAGGAGAACCAAATGTGTGCAGGCATGATAGATCTGAAGAAGGCAATGACCAGGATCACAGAGCTGGAGGAAGAACTCAAGTCTACACGCGATGGATATGAGGAGGAAATGACGATACTCGTGGAGAAGAATGACGATTTG
Organism: Triticum aestivum; assembly: GCF_018294505.1. Lineage (NCBI taxonomy): Eukaryota > Viridiplantae > Streptophyta > Magnoliopsida > Poales > Poaceae > Triticum > Triticum aestivum. Next base: position 151,480,229 of record NC_057798.1, read on the forward strand.
ACGAGGAAGCTAGGAGTATTCATGGGAGACCCCGCGCCTGGAGGAGAAGACGACGATTCCACTTGTTCGGAGAACTACATCATCATTGACGACACCGACTCAGACCCCGACGATAGTGATGATGACTATGTTGACGAAGATGGAGCAGATATCATGGAGTCTTCCACCGATTAAAACTTCTAGTCGACCACCATATCAGTAGTAGTATCCCCCCATGTATATAGTATAGTCCGAGCACTTTTGTAGCGATAATTAGACCGATTGTATGCCCTTGTTTGAATTGATTGGTGTGATATGTTTGTGTTTGTCTCATGTGCATATGGGTAGTGTTTTCCCTCTAGACCTCATTCTATTTTGTTTTCTCATCCTTTCTAAACCCATCAGATGCCTCCGAGACACGACAATGGATTTGCTTTCCCGTCGGAGCTCACTCAGTTAATCCAGCAGCACAATACCCTGATGCAACTACTAGTCCAGAATCAGAACCAAGGGAACAACAACAACAACCCACCACCACCACCACCACCTGTTGATCACTTAGCCTGTTTTCTAAGGCTGAATCCGTCGGTGTTCTCCAGTAGCACCGAGCCGATTGTTGTAGATGATTGGCTCCACAAGATTGGAAGGGAGTTGACCACTGCAGGATGCACAGATGCGGAGAGAGTGTGCTTTGCTGCACATCAGCTTGATGGACCCGCAGCATCATGGTGGGATAATTTCACAGCCACTTACCCCATCGACACTATCACATGGGACTAGTTTCAGCAGGCTTTTTGCACTGCCCATGTTTTAGCAGGAGCTATGGCCATGAAGAAGCGTGAGTTTTGCAACTTGCACCAAGGAGGACGCACAGTGGGCCAGTATGTGGATGATTTTAGTAAGTTAGCACGCTATGCCCCAGATGACATTGCTACAGATGCCGCTAAGCAGGAGAAGTTTCTGGAAGGACTGAATGATGAGCTGAGCATGCATTTGATGGTGGCAACCTTCAACAACTACCAGGAGTTGATAGATAGAGAGCTCATGATTGAAGGGAAGCAACAGCAGACTGACAACCGCAAAAGGAAGTATGGACAAGGGAAGTACAGTTCAGGAGCTCAGCAGAGGCCCCATTTTACCCCAAACTCGGGAGGACACCTTCACCATAACGATGGAGGCCATAATTCCAGTGGAGGGAGTTCGCATAACCATAGTGGCCCCAAGAATGGGAATGGGAATGGAGGAAGCAACGGCCAGAACCATTCAGCAACGCCCGCCAAGAAGGATCTAAGTCACACTACTTGTTTCAAGTGCGGGAAGAATGGACATTACACCACGGAGTGTTCTGAAGTAAAGAATGGAAATGGTAATGGAAGCTCTAGGAAGAAGCCCAACCCTTTCACCAGGGGACAAGTGAACCACGTTAGCGTGGAGGAGGTTGAAGCACAGCCAGATGCAGCAATAGGTAAGTTTTTGGTTAAGTCATTTACTGCAATCATTCTTTTTTATACTGGTGCATTGCATTCATACATATCAAGGGGCTTTGTGGATAAGTATAACATGCCAACCCAAACCCTTTGGTCACCCATGTTAGTAACCTTGCTAGGAGCAGTGTATATGGCTAGCCTATGGTGTGATCGGTTACCATTAAGGATTGGTAACTACGTGTTCCCCTCAGACCTAATAGTATTGGAGTCACAAGGACTGGATGTAATATTAGGCATGGATTGGTTATCAAAGTATGGAGGGAACATTGACTGCGCCAATAAGTCAATTTTGCTCACCGCCCCAGAAGGAAGAAGGATCAAGTATGTATCCCGGCATGTGCCGAACAGGACTCAAGTGAATTCCTTATCAGGAGTTGTACATGAGGAAGTACCGGTGGTGAAGGATTTCCCTGATGTATTTCCGGAGGAGTTGCCAGGCATGCCACCGGATAGAGACATTGAGTTTTTGATTGAGCTTTTGCCAGGCATAGGGCCAATATCTAAGAGACCGTATCGGATGCCCGCAAAGGATTTGGAAGAAATTAAGAAGCAGAGTAAGGAGTTACTGGATAAAGGCTATATTCGCCCAAGTTCGTCACCTTGGGGATCACCAGTGCTTCTAGTGGAGAAGAAGGATGGATCGTTGAGGATGGTTGTTGATTATCGAGGGTTGAACGAAGTGACGATAAAGAACAAGTACCCACTGCCGATGATCAATGATTTTTTTGACCAGTTGCAAGGAGCTAAAGTATTTTCCAAGATCAATCTGCGATCAAGATACCACCAGCTGAAGATTTGAGAGCATGATATACCTAAGACAACTTTTACCACAAGGTACGGGCTATATGAATATACAGTTATGTCATTTGGTCTGACTAACGCACCTACATATATCATGAACATGATGAACAAGGTGTTTATGGAGTTTTTGGATAAGTTCGTCGTGGTGTTCATTGATGATATTCTGGTCTACTCGAAGAATGAAGAGGAGCATAAGGAGCATTTGCATTTGGTACTTGGGAAGCTCAGAGAACATCAATTATATGCCAAGTTCAGTAAGTGTGAGTTTTGGTTGAAGGAAGTTGGATTCCTCGGACATGTTATATCCGGAGAAGGAATAGCAGTAGACCCTACCAAGGTTGTCACTGTGACAAATTGGGAAGCACCCACGTCAGTTGGAGAGATACTGAATTTTCTTGGACTCGCAGGATACTACAGGAGGTTCATTGAGAATTTCTCGAAGATTGCCAATCCCATGACAGAGTTGTTGAAGAAGGACACCAAGTTCAAATGGAATGAGGAATGTGAGGCCAGTTTTTAGGAGTTGAAGAAACGTTTGGTTACAGCCCCAGTGTTGATTCTCCCACATCAACGCAAGGATTATCAAGTGTATTGCGATGCTTCTTGTCGAGGACTTGGAGCAGTGCTGATGCAGGAGGGAAGAGTTGTTTCATATGCCTCACGATAGCTTAAACCCCATTAATTGAATTATGATACACATTTTCTCATTGAAAACCATTGTGAGGTGTACACGGATCACAAGAGTTTGAAGTATATCTTCACGCAGAAGGAGTTGAATCTCAGGCAGATGAGATGGTTGGAGCTCATTGATACATCTCACATGTATCTATAATTCTTGATTGTTCCATGCTATTATATTACCCGTTTCGGATGTTTATGGGCTTTACTTTACACTTTTATATCATTTTTGGGACTAACCTACTAACTGGAGGTCTAGCCCGTATTGTTGTTTTTTTGCCTATTTCAGTGTTTCGAAGAAAAGGAATATCAAACGAAGTCCAAACGGAATGAAACCTTTGGGAGCGTGATTTTTGGAATGAACCTGATCTAGAGGACTTGGAGTGGAAGTCAAGAAACAATCGTGGAGGCCACGAGGGTGGAGGGCGCCCCCCTATTTGGCGCGCCCCCGTATCTCGTGGGCCCCTCAGGAGTCCACCGACCTACTTCTTCCTCCTATATATACCCACGTACCCCGAGAACATCAGAAGCGACCATGAAAAACTATTTCCACCGCCGTAACTTTCTGTATCTGCGAGATCCCATCTTGGAGCCTTCACTGACGCTCCGCCGGAGGGGGAATCGACCATGGAGGGCTTCTACATCAACACCATAGCCTATCCGATGAGTTGTGAGTAGTTTACCACAGACCTTCGGGTCCATAGTTATTAGCTAGATGGCTTCTTCTCTCTCTTTGAATCTCAATACCATGTTCTCCTTGATCTTCTTGGAGATCTATTCGATGTAACTCTTTTTGCGGTGTGTTTGTCGAGATCCGATGAATTGTGGGTTTATGATCAAGTTTATCTATGAGAAATATTTGAATCTCCTCTGAATTCTTTTATGTGTGATTAAGTTATCTTTGCAAGTCTCTTCGAATTATCAGTTTGGTTTGGCCTACTAGATTGATCTTTCTTGCAATGGGAGAAGTGCTTAGCTTTGGGTTCAATCTTGCGGTGTCCTTTCCCAGTGACAGCAGGGGCAGCAAGCCACGTATTGTATTGTTGCCATCGAGGATAAAAAGATGGGGTTTATATCATATTGCATGAGTTTATCCCTCTACATCATGTCATCTTTCTTAATGCGTTAATCTATTCTTTATGAACTTAATACTCTAGATGCATGCTGGATAGCGGTTGATGTGTGGAGTAATAGTAGTTGATGCAGGCAGGAGTCGGTCTACTTGTCACGGACGTGATGCCTATATACATGATCATGCCTAGATAATCTCATAATTATTCGCTTTTCTATCAATTGCTCGACAGTAATTTGTTCACCCGTCGTAATACTTATGCTATCTTGAGAGAAGCCACTAGTGAAACCTATGGCCCCCGGGTCTAACTTTTATCATATAAGCTTTCAATCTACTTTTATTTGCATCTTTACTTTACCTATCTATATTATAAAATACCAAAAATATATTTGTCCTATCATATTATCTCTATCAGATCTCACTTTCGCAAGTGGCCTTGAAGGGATTGACAACCCCTTTATTGCGTTGGTTGCGAGTTCTTGTTTGTTTGTGTAGGTGTGTGGGACTTTTGAGGAGCCTCCTGCTGGATTGGTACCTTGGTTCTCAAAAACTAAGGGAAATACTTACGCTACTATTGTTGCATCATCCTTTCCTCTTCAAGGAAAACCAACGCAAGCTCAATATGTAGCAAGAAGGATTTCTGGCGCCGTTGCCAGGGAGGTCTTCTCTCAAGTCAAGACATACCAAGTACCCATCACAAACTCGTCTCCCTCACATTTACATTATTTGCCATTTGCCTCTCGTTTTCCTCTCCCCCACTTCATCCTTGCCGTTTTATTCGCCCTCTCCTTCCCAATCTCCTCTCTCTTGCGCCTGCTCTCTTCTTCTTCCATGCTTTTTGTTTGCCGTTATGTCTGGAATTGGGGAGATTATCATCAATATGGACAATAATGATAACATGGGAAATTTTGATGCTCCTCCTGAAGAACCCCCTATCTTGCACACTAAAAAGTTTCGAATCGGTAGCTGTAATATTATTGGAAAAGGGGTTATTCAAGATTTCTTCACTTGTGCCGGTGCTTTACCTTCTATGGGTGGTTCTATTCTTCATAGAACTAGTAGTCTTGCGGATGCTATCGCTATGCTTGTAGTCGAGCTTGAAAGACAATTTATGCATATGCATCCTTGCATACAAAGAATTTTCCTAGAATTTTCAAATATTGAGCATTCTTCTGTTAAGCGCGCCGATACTATCTTTTTGGCACATGAGTTTAGATTTATAATAAGAGAGGCCAAAGAAATCTTTGCACACTATAGGGTGGACGCCGGTCGTCCTCCCATAGAGGCGGTCCTCTTTGATCAAGAGGAAATTAGGCGTTTTCAATTTCTGGATTATGTTTCTTTTAATGAAAACCTTAGAAAAAAGGTTCCTACCAATGTCCTAGTTTATAGAATTTACGAACTTAATAATGATTTTTCTCTTCAAAACAATGAGCTAGGATACTCTCTTGAGTATAGGCTCACGAAGTCCTGCCAAAAGAATGCTTATAATGATGAATTAGTTGTGCAATATGAAGGGCCAAAGGAGGAACCCACACCTCCTGAGATTGATCTTGGGGACTTTTGTCCCATTAAATTTAGCCCTTTTGATTACTTTTGCGTGCCTCAAAGAAAACTTGCTGCTGAACATAGATAATATGAGATGAGTTTCCGTGATCTATCTTATTACTATGGCACTAGTTAGATCTATCCTCGCTTTTATGCCTAGCTAGGGGCGTTAAACGATAGCGCTAGTTGGGAGGCAACCCAATTTTATTTGTGTTTTTTGTTTTTTTCTGTTTAGTAATAAATTTTGCATCTACCTTCTGTTTAGATGTGTTTTTATGTTTTAATTAGTGTTTGTGCCAAATAGAACCTATAGGATAACCTATGGTGATAATTAATTTGATTCTGCTGAAAAACAGAAACTTTGCACGAACAAAAATAATTTTAGTAATTCACATAAACGTGATTTTGCATTGATTTTTTTATGTAGATCAATAGACAAATTGCCCAAGACTTCCTATTTTGGTAGGATTTTTAGAGTTCCAGAAGTATTCTAGAGTTACAGATTGCTACAGACTGTTCTGTTTTTGACAGATTCTGTTTTTCGTGTGTTGTTTGCTTATTTTGATGCATCTATGGCTAGTATTAAGTGGTATGAACCATAGATAAGTTGAAATACAGTAGGTTCAACACCAATATAAATAAAGAATGAGTTCATTACAGTACCTTATGTGGTGTTTTTTCTTTGTTTCACTAACGGAGGTTATGAGATTTCCTGTTGAGTTTTGTGTTGTGAAGTTTTCAAGTTTTGGGGAAAGATTTGGTGGACTATGGAATAAGGAGTGGCAAGAGCCTAAGCTTTGGGATGCCCATGCCACCCCAAGATATTCAATAATAGCCAAAAGCCTAAGCTTGGGGATGCCCCGGAAGGCATCCCCTCTTTCGTCTTCGTTTATCGGTAACTTTACTTGGAGCTATATTTTTATTCGCCACATGATATGTGTTTTGCTTAGAGCGTCTTGTATGATATTAGTCATTGCTTTTTAGTTTACGACAATCATCCTTGCTATACACACCTTTTGGGTGAAGCCCACTTGATTAGAATTTATTAGAATACTCTATGTGCTTCAGTTATATCTTTTGAGCTAGATAGTTTTGTTCTAGTACTTCATTTATATCTTTTAGAGCACGGCGGTGGCTTAATTTTGAAGAAATTGTTGATCTCTCATGCTTCACTATATTATTTTGAGAGTATTTTAGAACAGCATGGTATTTTCTATGGTTATAAATTTGGTCCTAGAATATTGAGCATCCAAGTTGGGTATAAAAAAAACTATCATAGAAAGTGCATTAAACACTAGGATCAATTTGATGCTTGATAATTGTTTTGAGATATAAAGGTGATAATGTTATATTCATGCTAGTGGGTAGTTATGAAATTGGGAAATACTTGTGTTGAAGTTGGCAAGTCCCGTAGCATGCACGTATGGTAAAAGTTATGTGACAAATTTGTTGCATGCGGTGCTCTTTTAATTGTCTTCCTTATGAGTGGAGGTCAGGATCGTGTGATGGTTAACTCCTACCAACCCTTCCCCTAGGAGCATGCGTAGTAGTACTTTGCTTCGAGGGCACGTAGACTTTTGCAATAAGTATATGCGTTCTTTATGACTAATGTGAGTCCATGGATATATGCACACTCACCCTTCCACTTTGCTAGCCTCTATTATGCCGCGCAACTTTCGCCGGTATCATGCACCTATTATTTACCTTCCTCAAAACAGCCACCATACGTACCTATTATGGCATTTCCATAGCCATTCCGAGATATATTGCCATGCAAATTTCCACTGTTCTGTTATTATGACACGCTCCATCATTGTCATATTGCTCTTTGCATGATCATGTAGTTGACATTGTATTTGTGGCAAGGCCACCTTCATAATTTTCATACATGTCACTCTTGATTCATTGCGTATCCCGGTACACCGCCGGAGGCATTCATATAGAGTCATATTTTGTTCTAAGTGTTGAGTTGTAATTCTTGAGATGTAAATTAATAAAAGTGTGATGATCTTCATTATTAGAGCATTGTCCCAAGTGAGGAAAGGATGATGAAGACTATGATTCCCCCACAAGTCGGGATGAGACTTCAGACTTAAAAAGAAGAGGCCAAAGAGCCCACCAAAAAAAGAGAAAGGCCAAATAAAGAGAAAGGACAAATTAAAAAATGAGAGAAAAAGAGAGAAGGGACAATGCCACTATCTCTTTTCCACACTTGTGCTTCAAAATAGCACCATGATCTTCATCATAGAGAGTCTCTTGTGTTGTCACTTTCATATACTAGTGGGAATTTTTCATTATAGAACTTGGCTTGTATATTCCAATGATGGGCTTCCGCAAAATGCCCTAGGTCTTCGTGAGCAAGCGAGTTGGATGCACACCCACTTAGTTTCTTTTGTTAAGCTTTCATACATTTATAGCTCTAGTGCATCCGTTGCATGGCAATCCCTACTCACTCACATTGATATCTATTGATGGGCATCTCCATAGCCCATTGATATGCCTAGTTGATGTGAGACTATCTTCTCACTTTTTGTCCTCACAAACACCACCATCTACCACCATAGTGCTATGTCTGTGGCTTGCGCTCATGTATTGCGTAAGAGTTGAAAAAGCTGAAGCGCGTTAAAAAGTATGAACCAATTGCTTGGCTGAAACCAGGGTTGTGCATGATGGGAGTACTTTGCGTAATGAAAGTGAAGCATGGCCTAACAATATGATTTTGTAGGGATAAGCTTTCTTTGTCTATGCTATTTTGATAGGACATGATTATTTGTTAGTATGCTTCGAGTATTATTATTTTTATGTTTTATAAGCTTTTATCTTGAATCATTTGGATCTGAACAATCATGCCACAATAAAGAAAATTACATTGAGAATTATGCTAGGTAGCATTCCACATCGAAAATTCTGTTTTTATCATTTACCTACTCGAGGACGAGCATGAATTAAGCTTGAGGATGCTTGATACGTCTCCAACGTATCTATAATTTTTTATTATTCCATGCTATTATATTACCCGTTTTGGATGTTTATGGGCTTTACTTTACACTTTTAAATCATTTTTGAGACTAACCTACTAACCGGAGGCCCAGCCCGTATTGCTGTTTTTTTGCCTATTTTAGTGTTTCGAAGAAAAGGAATATCAAATGGAGTCCAAACGGAATGAAACCTTCGGGAGCGTGATTTTTGGAATGAACGTGATCCAGAGGACTTGGAGTGGAAGTCAACAAACAATCGAGGAGGCCACGAGGGTGGAGGGCACCCCCCTACTAGGCGCGCCCTCCTATCTTGTGGGCCCCTCGGGAGTCCACCGACCTACTTCTGCCTCCTATATATACCCATGTACCTCGAGAACATCAGAAGCGACCATGAAAAACTATTTCCACCGTCGTAAACTTCTGTATCCGCAAGATCCCATCTTGGAGCCTTCGCCGGCGCTCCACCGGAGGGGGAATCGACCATGGAGGGCTTCTACATCAACACCATAGCCTCTCCGGTGAGTTGTGAGTAGTTTACCACAGACCTTCGGGTCCATAGTTATTAGCTAGATGGCTTCTTCTCTCTCTTTGAATCTCAATACGATGTTCTCCTCGATCTTCTTGGAGATCTATTTGATGTAACTCTTTTTGCGGTGTGTTTGTCGAGATCCAATAAATTGTGGGTTTATGATCAAGTTTATCTATGAGAAATATTTGAATCTCCTCTGAATTCTTTTATGTGTGATTAAGTTATCTTTGCAAGTCTCTTCGAATTATCAGTTTGGTTTGGCCTACTAGATTGATCTTTCTTGCAATGGGAGAAGTGCTTAGCTTTGGGTTCAATCTTGCGGTGTCCTTTCCCAGTGACAGCAGGGGCAGCAAGGCACGTATTGTATTGTTGCCATCGAGGATAAAAAGATGGGGTTTATATCATATTGCATGAGTTTATCCCTCTACATCATGTCATCTTTCTTAATGCGTTACTCTGTTCTTTATGAACTTAATACTCTAGATGCATGCTGGATAGCGGTCGATGTGTGGAGTAATAGTAGTAGATGCAGGCAGGAGTCGGTCTACTTGTCACGGACGTGATGCCTATATACATGATCATGCCTAGATAATCTCATAATTATTCGCTTTTCTATCAATTGCTCGACGGTAATTTGTTCACCCATCGTAATACTTATGCTATCTTGAGAGAAGCCACTAGTGAAACCTATGGCCCCCGGGTCTATATTTTATCATATAAGCTTTCAATCTACTTTTGTTTGCATCTTTACTTTTCCTATCTATATTATAAAATACCAAAAGTATATTTATCTTGTCATATTATCTCTATCAGATCTCACTTTCGCAAGTGGCCGTGAAGGGATTGACAACCCCTTTATTGCATTGGTTGCGAGTTCTTGTTTGTTTGTGTAGGTGCTTGGGACTTTTGAGGAGCCTCCTACTGGATTGACACATTGGTTCTCAAAAACTGAGGGAAATACTTACGCTACTATTGCTGCATCACCCTTTCCTCTTCAAGGAAAACCAACGCAAGCTCAAGACGTAGCACTCATCAAGGATTATGATGTGACGTTGCACTATCATCCCGAAAAGGCTAACGTACTAGCCGATGCGTTGAGTCGCAAGAGCATGTCTATACACTCATGACCGGAGGATTACCCAAGGAGTAAGCAGAGGATCTTCGTGAGCTATGTTTGGAAATAGTTCTGAGAGGCTATGTAGCAGCGTTGGAAATTCAGTCTACTTTGATGGATAAGATCAGAGAAGCTCAGAAGACTGACAAAGAGATTGCTGAGATAAAGGAAAGGCTGAGCAAAGGAAAGGCTAAAGGATTCCGTGAGGATGAGCATGATAACTTATGGTTTGAGGACTGGGTATATGTGCCTAATGGCTCTGAGATCAGGAAGTTGATTCTGCAAGAGGCCATGATTCGCCATATTCGATTCACCCAGGAAATACCAAGATGTATCTGGATTTGAGGGACAATTTTTTGTGGACCAGAATGAAGAAGGATATTGCTAAGTATGTTGCAGTTTGTGATGTATGTCAAAGAGTGAAGGCAGAGCATCATAAGCCAGCAGGGTTGTTACAGCCATTGCCGATACCCGAATGGAAGTGGGACAAGCTAGGCAGGGATTTTATCACGGGATTTCCCAGGACTTGTTCAGGCTATGGCTCGATATGGGTTGTAGTCGATCGTTTGACGAAGGTAGCTCAATTCATCCCAGGGAAGACCACTTACACTAGTGCTAAGTTGGCCATGATATACATGACCAAGATCGTATGTCTGCATGGAGTTCCGAGGACCATTGTATCAGATAGAGGAACCCAGTTTACCTCAAAGTTTTGAAATCAGTTGCATGAGACTTTGGGTACCAGGCTAGAGTTTAGTACAACCTTTCATCCACACATAGATGGAAAGACCGAGAAAGTCAATCAGATTCTGGAGGACATGTTGAGAGCTTGTGCGCTAGATTATGGATCTAGTTGGGATGACAAATTGCCATATGCAGAGTTCTCCTACAATAAAAGTTATCAAGCCAGTTTGAAGATGGCCCCTTTCGAAGCTTTGTGCGGAAGGAGGTGCAGGACACCGTTGTTATGGGATGAATTTGGAGACTGTCAGTTGTTTGGACGAGATTTGATTAAGGAGTCCGAAGAGAAGGTTAAGCTGATTCGCGATAGACTCAAGGTAGCCCAGTCCAGGCAGAAGAGCTATGCAGATTCTAAACGCAAGGAGACAGTTTACAAAGTCAGAGACAGAGTGTATCTTTGTGTGTCCCCACTTCGAGGAGTTAAGCGTTTTAGAGTTAAGGGAAAGTTAGCACCACGTTTTGTTGGACCATACAAAGTTTTGGAGCGTATGGGAGAAGTTGCTTACAAGTTGGAATTACCATAAGGATTGTCAGGAGTTCACGATGTGTTTCACGTTTCCCAGTTGAAGAAGTGCCACGTAGAGATGGCTGATATTCCTCTGAGAGATACAGTGCCACTGGAAGCGATTCAGTTGGATAGCGATTTGACGTACGAGGAGAAACCAGTGAAGATTCTCGAGTTTGCCAGCCGAGTCACATGCAACAAGGTTATCAAATTCTGCAAAGTTTAGTGGAGCCACCATATCGAGGATGCAGCCACCTGGGAGCGCGAGGAAGACCTACGGAAGGACCACCCGCACCTATTTTCTAGCCAACCCGAATCTAGAGGGCGAGACTCATCTTAAGGGGGTAGGTTTGTAGCATCCCAAATTTTCAATTTGGAATGTTATACATTAGATCATCATTGCATAGCATATTTTATTGCATTTTTGGTTGATCCTAGAAATTCTATGCAACTCAAGGACCCGCGGAGAGAGTTCGGGATTTCATTATTTTCATATTTGAGTTTTCTCAAATTTTGAAAAGAGGATCATTTGGTTTTAATTATTTTCTCTTTGAATATTTCTTGTATGAAAATAAAAGAGAGGGGATAAAATGACTTCTCCAAAATAAAGAAATATTGGAGGAAAAATATTAAAATCAAATAAGATTTTATTCGGAGTTTTATTGCTATTTTATTTGAATTGGGAAAAATGTGTTTTTCAAAATTGCATTAAAGGCCCAAATAAATGTTCACCTTGTCTGCTATATATTTAGAAGACGGGGAAAATTTATTTCAGGGTTTTTGGAGTCTGTTTAGTATTTCTTTTAATTGATTTTCTGTGCATCGGAATATTTTTAAAAAAAATATAAATCAAACCGACCTCCGGGGTCGTGTCAGCCCAGGACACCTACCCGGCCAGCCTAAAGGCCGAGGGCCCCGAGCCGCAAGCCCACCCTGCCGAAACCCTAGCCTCGCCGCCGTAGGATCCGCCGCCGCCGCGCCGACGCCGCCGCCCTCGCGTCCCGCTGTTACCGCCGCACCCCGCCGTCGCCACCCACCGCCGGAGTCGCCGCCGACCCCGCCGCCCACCGCCGAAGCCGCCCCACCGGAGCCGCCGCCATCACCGGATCCCGCCGGAGTAACCGCCGCCGCCAATGCCGCCCGTCCCGAGGTAGCCGCAGGTTTTTTAAAAAACCGATCGGTTTTATTTCGAAAACCCTAGATTCGTTTTTTTAATTTAGATCGGTTCGGTTTTCTTCGATTTAGTTAAATAGCGGACGCTCGTCCGTACGTTCATTTTAACGAAGGGTGTTCACCCCTTAGCCGCAGACAGCGAACGTTCGTTCGTTAGCCTGTTCGTCAGTTTTCTTTTTCCAGGGTTTTCCCGCGATTATTTTCGATCGCGATTTCTGCCATGATTTTTGTTTTAGTTTATGTTTTCGCTCGTTTATCGGAATCAGACGATTCAAGTGCCTAGATCTTTGTCTCGAAGCCCTCTTTCTATTTAATTAACTTGAACAATATTTTGGTACTTAAAAATTTGACCTTAGTCCAGATTAGTAAATGGATCTTATTTCTTTCGCAGTTTGAGTTTCGTTGCTTCGTTTGATTTGATTCTTTTTGCAAACCGGAGTTCTTCAGTTGAAATTTCTGGTTAGATCTCTTATTTGAGTTTTACCCGTGCTTCTCGTTGAGTGCTTATTGTATGTTATTATTTGTTTGCGATAGAGTACCCAAAGTGCGAAGCGTGCTACTACGAGTCTCTAGGTTTCGCGGAACATCAGCAAGGCAAGTAGCACTTTGATCATAGCTCTTTACTACCCAATTTTATTGCATTAGATCAACCCTGAAACATTGCATGGTTAGGATCTGATTAACATGTGGGTTTTGGGAAGTAGATGATGAGGTAGATCCTATTGTCCTGTTTATTATCAAACCTTTGGGAGTTACTTCTACTTATGCTTATATTGCTATGATATGCTTGTAGAGACAGGTGTGAGTATTGTTACTTAACGGTTAACATAAGGTGGCGACTAGAATACACATCTGGATGGATTGCTTGAGGCACCCTAGAGTACCCAATGGTTGTCACGGCACCTGGAGAATCCAGTGTTGTCCTAGGATATCCCGGAGTACCCGTGTGATCATCCTATGGTCCTCCACCCAGGCTTAAAGGGATCATAAGATTATTCATGCTAGAAACTTCCGTGTGCAGCCACAAGCCAATATGGGCTCTGGCATAGTTGAGTAAGTTGCGTGAAGCTCTTGAAGAGGTAGACTAGCAGATGTAGTGGGTTGTAGGTGGTACTGTCTATCCAAAGTAGAGAGTTAATGCTTCAGAAAGACTGTGTCTCGAATCTCCGACCATGGATGTGTTTGAGTCTTGTGGGGAAAAGTGCGCAAACCTCTGCAGAGTGTACAAACTAATCATGGTTAGCCATGTCCCCGGTTATGGACATCTTGAGTATCTGGTTCTTGGATTATCATGTTGATCTCATCACTCTAAATTAAATTGATTGGGTTTAATGATGATGCTTAATTGGGATTGAGTTGGAGGAACCTTCTCAATGTTTAACAACCACCATGATAGTTAAATAAAATTTATTCCTTTGTTGTAGGGAAATATTGGCTTTATGCGAAACTGTAACCATAGAGCTTCCCACCAGCCATATATGCATATAGTGCTAGCAATTATTCTGTTCATTACTCTATGTGTTACATTACCAGCATATTCCATGTGCCGAACCGTTTCGGGCTGCAACATTTCATGTTGCAGACTTTTCAGATGATGAGTAAGGTGCCATAGGTCGTTGTCTTTCACTCAACTATACCGTTGGAGTTGATGGACTCACTTTATCTTCCAAGCCTTCTGATGTTATAGTTTTTAGATGGCCTTAAGCCATATTATTGTAATAAGTTCTCTTTTGAGACATTCGATGTAATAAGTGTGTGATTGAAACTCTGTTATAAATCCTCAAGTACTGTGCGTGTTAGCATTACCGATCCAGGGATGACACTGATGCATAGATACTAGACTGTTTGAGGTCTGGTCGCTACACCAATGCAATGGAAATCAAGGCTTATGGAGACCAAAGCCCTGATACCACTTGTAGGATCAAAGTATGTCTAGATGGGTGTGATTAGACTACTTGACCAAATAAAATTCTTTCATTTTCCCAATTTTAGTTATGGGCAGATTTTAGCAATTATGACAAGTCAAGCAATCAACCTACACATGCAATCCTAAGAGTATAGTAGTGGAAAGTAAAACATTGCATATGAAGGTAAAGGGAAGCGTTTGGAGAAGGCAAATGCAAAGGGGACACAAAGATTTTTGGCGTGGTTTCGATAGGTGGTGCTATCGTACATCCACGTTGATGGAGACTTCAACCCACAAAGGGTAATGGTTGCACGAGTCCACGGAGGGCTCCACCCACGAAGGTTCCATGAAGAAACAACCATGTCTATCCCACCATGGCCAACATCCACAAAGGACTTGCCTCACTCGGGTAGATCTTCATGAAGTAGGCGATCTCCTTGCCCTTACAAACTTATTAGTTCAACTCCACATCATGTCAGAAGCTCCCAAGCGACACCTAACCAATCTAGGAGACACCACTCTCCAAAAGGTAATAGACGGTGTGTTGATGATGAACTCCTTGATCATGTGCTTCAAATGATAGTCTCCCCAACACTCAACTCTCTCTCATAGATTTGGCTATGGTGGAAGAAGGACTTGAGTGGAAAGCAACTTGGGGAAGGCTAGAAATCAATGTTCAAATGGTAGGAATGGGTTCTCTTGATCTCAACACATGAGTAGGTGGTTCTCTCTCAGAAAATGAATGATGGAAGTGTAGGCACATTCTGATGGATCTCTCCTTTTAGGAAGAAGGGTGGAGGGGTATATATAGCCTCCACACAAAATCCAACCATTACACACTTTTGACCCAAACTCGGTGGCACTGATCTGGGTAAAAATATCAATGTTAGGAATCTCGGTGGGACCGACGACAAAAACTCGGTTGGACTTATGTGCAAGGGCTTAGGGCAAATCTCATCTTGGTGGCGCCGATTGCATCATCTCGGTGAGACCGAAGTGAAGCAATAACCAACAGAGATTCGTCCAAGCCATCTCGGTGAGATCGATTGCAACATCTCGGTGGGACCGAAATTATTGCAACAAGCAACAGAGAGCTGGCAAGGCCATCTCGGTGGGACCAAGATCGATATCGGTGATACTGAATTATTAGGGTTTTCGCAGTGGCTGGGTCCAGATGAACTCAGTGGCTGTGAGTAGGAAATATCGGTGGGGCCGAGTTGGAGTTCAGGTTTTGGACATATTTGGATAGAGAAAATGGCCGAGGGTTTAATACGTCTCCAACGTATCAATCATTTTTTTGTTCCATGCTATTATATTATCTGTTTGGATGTTTTATATGCATTAATATGCTATTTCATATTATTTTTGGAACTAACTTATTAACCCAGAGCTTAGTGCGAGTTTCTGTTTTTCCTTGTTTTTGAGTTTTACAGGAAAGGAATATCAAACAGCCAAATGGAATAAAACGTATGTGATGATTTTTCTCGGACCAGAAGACACACGTAGGACTTGGAAATGAAATTAGAGGAGTCATGAGGAGGCCACAAGCCTCAGGGGCGCGCCCTAGGGGGACTCCCTGAGGGCTTGTGGGCCCCTCGGAGCTCCTCTAACCCTAATTATTGGCCTATAAATTCAGAAATATTCCCAAATGACCAGAAGTGTCCAGTAAAATATTCCCAAACGACCAGAAGCGTCAGTCTGGGTTAGTTCTAATCAAATCATACCAAAACCATATAGAATTGTTGTAAACATGGCATGAATAAATCATAAATTATAGATACGTCGGAGACGTATCAGCATCCCCAAGCTTAATTCCTGCTCATCCTCGAGTAGTAAATGATAAAAGAAATAATATATGAAGTGTGAATGCTAGTATAGTGTATAAATTTGATCAATGATAGTTCCAAACACTTTTTCTAGCATTATTCTTTATCATAAATAGTAGCTCCTATCATAAAACTTCCCATGATCAAGTAGCAAGCTATTCACATGTTAAAGTATAGACCATAAAGTTTCTTGAAAACTAACAAACCATGTTCTTAGTCATCAAACAATTGCAATTCATCTTATTCTCAGGAAGGGTCTATGTACGAGCTTTAATTTAGCAAATTCCACATACTCAACATGTAGTCTTCCATGATTGTTAACACTCAAAGCATATTTTTAGAACAAATAGCATCTGTCAAACACAGAGAAAGATAGGGGCTTAATGTTTCGCCTCCCAACTCACTTATCATATAGGTAATTGTCAACAATAATAATTCATGATCAAATATATTTGAATGGCCATATGTGCTTAGATCTTTCCCCACCATGTAATGCTTGCTTACTAAAGAATAATTGAGGTTTAAATAAGAAGGAATGCTATTGACTCTTGCATAAAAGTAAATACATGAAAGTAAAAGATAGGCCCTTCGCAGAGGGAAGCAGAGGTTCTCATGCGCCTTTTAATTTTGGATGTTCAAACTCTTAATGCAAAAGAACATCATGTTGTATTGCCCTTTGTGATAGCAACCTTTATTATGCAGTCCTTCACTTTTATTTCTTTACTATCACAAGTTCGTACAACGCTTATTTTCCCTTACAATAAAAGATCATACATATTTAGGAGCAATTTTTATTGCTTTTTGCACCGATGACAACTTACTTGAAGGATCTTATTCAATCCATAGGTAGATACGGTGGACACTCATGGCATGAAACGGGGTATAAGGGTTTTGGATGCACAAGTAGTATCTCTACTTAGTACAAAATTTTGGCTAGCAAAAGATCCTAAGCAAGCACCACATGTTAGAGGATCCATAACAATATAACTTCTATGCAAATATACCCAAACATAACTCATTATGTTGTCTTCCTTGTCCAACTTCAACTAATTTGCTCAAGTTTTAAAATAATTAATTGGGCTCACAATCATAGAAGATGTCCAAGATAGTATATTTATATGTGAAATCTCTCTTCCTTCAATATTCTTTCATGAATTGTTCAAGTGACCAATGTTGTGTTTAAAACTTTCAATAAATTTAATCACCTATCCTTCTTATATGTGAATTCATTACTCCCCATGGGATAAGCATATGAAGCATATATAATTTCATATTTATGATATTCAATTCATTCAACCATTTACTCATAGGATATAAGTGAAGTACGAGAGTAAATGACAAAACTACTCCAGAAACATATAAGTGAAGATCAATGAGTAGTTAAATAGTTAAATAGCCATGGGAGGACTCTCTCTCATTCAAGATTTCAGATCCAATTATTTTATTCAACTAGCAAGTAAAATGGAAATACTCTCCAAGAAAAACACATATTATGTGATGAATAAAAATATAGCTCCGAGTAAGGTATACCGATGGTTTTGAAGATGAAAGAGGGGATGCCTTCTGGGGCATCCCCAAGCTTAGTTGCTTTTATCTTCCTTGAATATTACCTTGGGGGTGCCTTGGGAATCCCCAATCTTAGGGTTTTTTCACTCCTTATTCTCCTCATATCGAAATCTCACTCAAAACTTGAAAACTTCAATCACACAAAACTTGACGGAACTTCGTGAGATGGGTTAGTATGATAAAGAAAAATCATTAACATTTGTACTGTCAAGACAAGAATCATAATTGTTCTCAAACAATTCCTATTGTACCATACCATTTCTACAATTTATATTAAGAATATAAGCCATGGAAACTATAAAACAAGCAAACTATGAATTGAAAACAGAATATGTCAAAAACAGAATAGTCTGTAATGATCTGAACAACAACCATACTTCTGTGATTCTAAAAATTCTGAACAATTAGGACAACGTAGGCAATTTGTATATCAATCATGTGTAAAAATTTCAGATCAAAAGCACATTCCGGTGAATTATAGAAATTCCTGGAGTGAGCGCAAAAGTTTCTGTTTTTGCACAGAATCAAGTCAACTATCGTCGACACTATCCCAAAGGTCTTACTTGGCACTTTATTGAAACAAAAGATATAAAAAATGATTAATAAGTATCATAATTATGATAACACACAAAAACAGTAGTGGTAAATATTGGGTTGTCTTCCAACAAGCGCTTTTCTTTAATGTCTTTTTAGATAGGCATGATATTTTAATGATACTCTTCCAAGCCCAATTTCGATGATAGTCTTATTCATACTCCAAAAGATATAAGTGAAGTTCTTGGATAATTCTACAATTAATATAGATTTACCAACATCCAAGTTCAAAATATATAAGTGAAGCACACGAAGCATTCTATAAAGCCATACTCAATAAATTTAAGTGAAGCACAAAGAGCGTTCTATAAAGCCATACTCAAAAGATTTAAGTGAAGCGCATGAAGCATTCTATAAATAAATGAAGGAATATCTCATATAGCATGGTTCATAAAGGAAAAGAAATGAAAAATAAACTCAAAAGACACATATCATGTGAACAAAACAAAAAATAAGGTATACCGATAATTGTTGAAGAAGAAAGATGGGATGCCAGCCGGGGCATCCCCAAGCTTAGATGCTTGAGTATCCTTGAAATATTTACTTGGGGTTCCTTGGGAATCCCCAACCTTGAACTCTTGCTTCTCTTTATTCTTCTCATATTGATAACTCGTCGATCTTCGAACACTTCATCCACACAAAACTTAACAAAACCCTCGTGAGATCCTTTAGTATAATAAAGCAAATCACTACTGTTTTAAACTCATTCCAACTTCATATTAGCATTATATTTACTGTATTCCAACTACACCATGGTTCATACCTCCCGACACTACCAATAGATTCATCAAAATAAGTGACAACACATAGAAAATAGAATATGTCAAAAACAGGACAATCTGTAGTAATTTGGAAACTTCATACACTTATGTAACTCAAAAAATTCTAAAAAACTAGGACAACCTAAAAAATTTGTATAAAAGTACTGTGTAAAAATTTCAGAAACTTTTGACGTTCCAGTAAAAAATGTAAATTCACGCACTACAACCAAAGTTTCTGTTTTTGCACTGCACATAGCAAACAAGCAATCTAATCATCCTAAAACCAAAACTTGGCACATAATTTTTATAATACAATGAATATATACAAGGGGATAATTATGAGAAACTTCCATGAATTTTTTTACATTGTTTCCATGAGCATGAACACAAGTGTTCAAGGTCGACCATCACTTCTCCAATGCATAACTTTCCAATCACTTGTCCTTTTGAAAAAGTTTTTAGGCATAAGAGGCAAGTAATTTTTTTGTATTTTCATTATTTAATTTTTTTTTGTTTCACCCAAAACTAAACAAAAAAACAAAAGGGAAAACAAAATCTACTTAGTGAAGAAAGCAAACAAGCACACACGAGAATATCAACCCCGCGCTATTGCTCCCCGGCAACGGTGCCAGAAAAGAGCTTGATAATCCCCAAGTGCAAGGAATCGTCGTAGCAATTTCCAAAGGTGGAAGTGATAAGTATGGAGTGTCGAACCCATAAGGAGCTAAAGGTAAGATCAATATTCTCTCAAATTCTATCGGCCACTGATACAACTCTACGTACACCGAACGTTTGCTTCCATCTAGAAACAACAAATAAAACTATGATGTGGGTATGAAGAGGATAACTTCGCATGATATCGAAGAACTAAAATATGAAAATAGGTGTTGTCATCATAAAGTTAGAATATACTGTATATTATAAATAGTGAGTGTGAAATAAAGATGGGTCAGTGTGCGGAATTGTCCTAGGAAATTGTTAACAAGATCGGTAGATGTCATTGCAATTTCATATGAGGGAAAGGCATAAGATAACATACCTTCTATTCTTGGATAATATGCACTTATGATTGGAATTCTATCAAGCATCCGCAACTACTAAAGATTATTAAGGTAAAACCCAACCATAGCATTAAAGTATCAAGTCCCCTTTATCCCATATGCAACAACCCCCTTACTCGGGTTTATGCTTCTGTCACTCAAGCAACCCACTATAAGCGAATCATGAATGTATTGCAACACCCTACAACTCAAACCAATCTAGATCATCAATCAACCCAAAAGACAAAGGAAATCAACTTAAAACATCATAGGATGGCAATACATCATTGGATCATAATATGTGGCATAAAGCACCATGTTCAAGTATGGGATTACAGCGGGCTGCGGGAGAGTGGACTGGTTAAAAGAGACGAGGAAGGTGATGAAGATGGTGATGTTGATGAAGACGATCAACACGACGATGGTTCCCCCGGTGGCACTCCGGCACCACCGAGAGAGAGAGAGAGAGAGAGAGAGAGAGAGAGGAGGGTATCCCCATTGTGATTCCTCCTCCATACCTTGTTGGAAATATGCCCTAGAGGCAATAATAAAATGGTTATTATTATATTTCCTTGTTCATGATAATTGTCTATTATCCATGCTATAATTGTGTTATCCGAAAATCGTAATACATGTGTGAATACATAGACCACAACATGTCCCTAGTGAGCCTCTAGTTGACTAGCTCGTTGATCAATGGATGGTTATGGTTTCCTGACCATGGACATTAGATGTCATTGATAACGGTATTACATCATTTCGAGAATGATGTGATGGACAAGACCCAATCCTAAGCATAGCACAAGATCGTGTAGTTCGTTTGCTAGATCTTTTCTAATGTCAAGTATCATTTCCTTAGACCATGAGAACGTGCAACTCCCAGATACCTTAGAGTGCTTTGGGTGTACCAAATGTCACAACGTAACTGGGTGGCTATAAAGGTACACTACATGTATCTCCGAAAGTGTCTGTTGGGTTGGCACAAATCAAGACTGGGATTGGTCACTCCGTATGACGGGGAGGTATCTCTGGTCCCACTCGGTAATGCATCATCCTAATGAGCTCAATGTGACCAAGTGGTTGGTCACAGGATCATGCATTACGGTACGAGTAAAGTGACTTGCCGGTAACGAGATTGAACAAGGTATTGGGATACTGACGATCGAATCTCGGGCAAGTAACATACCGATTGACAAAAGGAATTGTATACGGGATTACTTGAATCCTCGACATCGTGGTTCATTCGATGAGATCATCGTGGAACATGTGGGAGCTAACATGGGTATCCAGATCCCGATGTTGGTTATTGGCCAGAGAGCTGTCTCGGTCATGTCTGCATGATTTCCGAACCTGTAGGGTCTACACACTTAAGGTTCGATGACACTAGGGTTATTAGGAAGACTTGTATGTGATTACCGAATGTTGTTCGGAGTCCTGGATGAGATCCTGGACATCACGAGGAGTTCCGGAATGGTCCGGAGGTGAAGATTTATATATGGGAAGTTATCATACGGTCACCGGAAAAGTTCGGGGGTGTATCGGTATTGTACTGGGGCCACCGGAGGGGTTCCGGGGTCCACCGGGAGGGGCCACCTCTCTCAGAGGGCCTCATGCGCCATGTGGGAAAGGGAACCAGCCCTTGGAGGGCTGGGAGCATCCCCCCCTTGGGCCCATGCGCCTAGGGTTTGGGGGGAACCCTAGAGGTGGTGCCCCCCTTGCTTGGGAGGCAAGCCCCCTCCCCTTGGCCGCCGCCCCCCCTCTAGATTTCATCTAGAAGGGGCCGGCCCCCTTCCCCCTTCCCCTATAAATGGAGGGGCAAGGGGAGGGCTGCACACCACATCCAAAGTACAACCCCTCCCCTCCCCAACACCTCTCCTCCTCCGATTAAGTGCTTGGCGAAGCCCTGTCGGAGTACGGCCACTCCATCACCACCACATCGTTGTGCTACTGTTGGAGCTCTCTTCCTCAACCTCTACTTCCCCCTTGCTGTATCAAGAAGGAGGAGATGTCACCGCTCCGTACATGTGTTGAACGCGGAGGTGTCATCCGTTCGGCGCTAGGATCTTCGGTGATTTCGATCACGACGAGTACGACTCCATCAACCCCGTTCTCTTGAACACTTCCGCTCGAGATCTACAAGGGTATGTAGATGCACTCCTCTCTCTTGTTGCTAGATGACTCCATAGATTGATCTTGGTAATGCGTAGAAAATTTTTATTTTCTGCAACGATCTCCAACAGTGGTATCATGAGCTAGGTCTATGCGTAGTTTCTATGCATGAGTAGAACACAAGATTGTTGTGGGCGTCGATTTTGTCCATTTACTTGCCACTACTAGTCTTATCTTGTTTCGGCGGCATCGTGGGATGAAGCGGCCTGGACCGACCTTACACGGACGCTTATGTGAGACAGGTTCAACCGACTGACATGCACTAGTTGCATAAGGTGGCTAGCGGGTGTCTGTCTCTCCCACTTTAGTCGGATCGGATTCGATGAAAAGGGTCCTTATGAAGGGTAAATAGAAATTGGCATATCACGTTGTGGTTTTGGCGTAGGTAAGAAATGTTCTTGCTAGAACCCTATAGCAGCCACGTAAAAACATTCAACAACAATTAGAGGACGTCTAACTCGTTTTTGCAGCATATGCCTTGTGATGTGATATGGCCAAAAAGGATGTGATGAATGAAATATATGTGATGTATGAGATTGATCATGTTCTTGTAATAGGAATCATGACTTGCATGTCGATGAGTATGACAACCGGCAGGAGCCATAGGAGTTGTCTTTATTTATTGTATGACCTGTGTGTCATTGAATAACGCTATGTAATTACTTTACTTTATTGCTAAACCGTTAGCCATAGTAGTAGAAGTAATCGTTGGCGTGACAACTTCATGAAGACACGATGATGGAGATCATGATGATGGAGATCATGGTGTCATGCCGGTGACGATGATGATCATGGCGCCCCAAAGATGGAGATCAAAAGGAGAAAAATGATATTGGCCATATCATGTCACTATTTGATTGCATGTGATGTTTATCATGTTTTACATATTATTTGCTTAGAATGACGGTAGCATAAATAAGATGATCCCTCATAATAATTTCAAGAAAGTGTTCCCCCTAACTGTGCACCGTTGCGAAAGTTCGTTGTCTCGAAGCACGACGTGATGATCGGGTGTGATAGATTCTAACGTTCACATACAACGGGTGTAAGCCAGATTTACACATGCAGAACACTTAGGTTGACTTGACGAGCCTAGCATGTACAGACATGGCCTCGGAACACAAGAGACCAAAAGGTCGAACATGAGTCGTATAGAAGATACGATCAACATGAAGATGTTCACCGATGATGACTAGTCCGTCTCACATGATGATCGGACACGGCCTAGTTGACTCGGATCATGTGTCACTTAGATGACTAGAGGGATGTCTATCTGAGTGGGAGTTCATTATATAATTTTATTAGATCAACTTAATTATCATGAACTTAGTCTAAAATCTTTGCAATATGTCTTGTAGATCAAATGGCCCACGCTAATGTTGCCCTCAACTTCAACGCGTTCCTAGAGAAAACCAAGCTGAAAGATGATGGCAGCAACTATATGGACTGGGTCCGAAACTTGAGGATCATCCTCATAGCTGCCAAGAAAGCATATGTCCTAGATGCACCACCAGGTGAAGCACCCGTTTTCGCAGCAACTCAAGATGTTATGAACGCCTGGCAGTCGCGTAGTGATGATTACTCCCTGGTTTAGTGCGGCATGCTTTACAGCTTAGAACCAGGGCTCCAAAAGTGTTTTGAGCAGCACGGAGCATATGAGATGTTCCAAGAGCTGAAAATGGTTTTCCAAGCTCATGCCTGGGTCGAGAGATATGAAGTCTCTGACAAGTTCTACAGTTGTAAGATGGAGGAGAATGGTTCTGTCAGCGAGCACATACTCAAAATGTCTGGGTTGCACAACCGCTTGTCTCAGCTGGGAGTTAATCTCCCGGATGACGCAGTCATTGACAGAATCCTCCAGTCGCTCCCACCTAGCTACAAGAGCTTTGTGATGAACTACAATATGCAGGGGATGGTGAAAACCATTCCTGAGGTATTTTCAATGCTGAAATCAGCGGAGGTGGAGATCAAAAAGGAACATGAAGTGTTGATGGTCAATAAAACCACTAGTTTCAAGAAAGGCAAGGGTAAGAAGAACTTCAAGAAGGACGGCAAGGGAGTTGCCGCGCCCTGTAAGCCAGTTGCTGGGAAGAAGCGACAGCATGGACCCAAACCTGAGACTGCGTGCTTTTATTGCAAGGGAAGCGGGCACTGGAAGCGGAACTGCCCCAAGTACTTAGCAGACAAGAAGGCCGGCAACACCAAATGTATATGTGATATACATGTAATTGATGTGTACCTTACCAGTACTCGTAGTATCTCCTGGGTATTTGATACCAGTGCGGTTGCTCATATTTGTAACTCAAAACAGGAGCTGCTGAATAAGTGGAGAGTGGCGAAGGACGAGGTGATGATGCGCGTCGGGAATGGTTCCAAGGTCGATGTGATCGCCGTCGGTACGCTACATCTACATTTACCTACAGGATTAGTTTTAAACCTCAATAATTGTTATTTAGTGCCACCTTTGAGCATGAACATTGTATCTGGATCTCGTTTAATATGAGATGGGTACTCATTTAAATCCAAGAATAATGGCTGTTCTATTTATATGAGAAATATGTTTTATGGTTATGCCCCGCTGGTCAATGGTTTATTCTTAATGAATCTCGAACGTGATGTTACACATATTCATAGTGTGAATACCAAAAGATGTAAGGTTGATACCGATAGTCCCACATACTTGTGGCACTGCCGCCTTGGTCACATTGGTGTCAAACGCATGAAGAAGCTCCATGTTGATGGACTTTTAGAGTCTCCTGATTACGAATCATTTGACACATGCGAACCATGCCTCATGGGAAAAATGACCAAGACTCCGTTCTCTGGAACAATGGAGCGAGCAACCAACTTATTAGAAATCATACATACTAATGTGTGTAGTCCAATGAGCATTGAGGGTCGCGGAGGCTATCGTTATGTTCTCACTCTCACTGATAACTTAAGTAGATATGGGTATGTCTACTTGATGAAACACAAGTCTGAGACCTTTGAAAAGTTCAAGGAATTTCAGAATGAGGTAGAGAATCAACGTGACCGAAAAATAAAGTTCTTATGATCAGATCATGGGGGAGAATATTTAAGTCATGAATTTGGTACGCACTTAAGGAAATGTGGAATCGTTTCACAACTCACGCCGCCTGGAACACCTCAGCGTAACGGTGTGTCCGAACGTCGTAATCGCACTCTGTTGGATATGGTGCGATCTATGATGTCACTCACCGATTTACCATTATCATTTTGGGGATACGCTCTAGAGACAGCTACATTCACTTTAAATAGGGCACCGTCTAAATCCGTTGAGACGACACCGTATGAATTATGGTTTGGGAAGAAACTTAAGCTGTCGTTTCTAAAAGTTTGGGGATGCGATGCTTATGTCAAGAAACTTCAACCTGAAAAGCTCAAACCCAAGTCGGAAAAATGTGTCTTCATAGGATACCCTAAGGAAACCATTGGGTATACCTTCTACCTTAGATCTGAAGGCAAGATATTTGTTGCCAAGAACGGGTCCTTTCTGGAGAAAGAGTTTCTCTCGAAAGAAATAAGTGGGAGGAAAGTAGAACTCGATGAAGTACTGCCTCTTGAACCGGAAAGTAGCGCATCTCAGGAAAATGTTCCTGTGGTGCCTGCACCGACTAGAGAGGAAGTTAATGATGATGATCAAGGTACTTCGGATCAAGTTGCTACTGAACTTCGAAGGTCCACAAGGACACGTTCCACACCAGAATGGTATGGCAACCCTGTCCTGGAAATCATGTTGTTAGACAACGGTGAACCTTCGAACTATGAAGAAGCGATGGCGGGCCCAGATTCCAACAAATGGCTTGAAGCCATGCAATCCGAGATAGGATCCATGTATGAAAACAAAGTATGGACTTTGACAGACTTGCCCGATGATCGGCGAGCGATAGAAAATAAATGGATCTTTAAAAAGAAGACGGACGCGAATGGTAATGTTACCATCTATAAAGCTCGACTTGTCGCTAAGGGTTATCTACAAGTTCAAGGGGTTGACTACGATGAGACCTTCTCACCCGTAGCGAAGCTGAAGTCCGTCTGAATCATGTTAGCAATTGCCGCATTCTATGATTATGAGATATGGCAAATGGACGTCAAAACAGCATTCCGTAACGGCTTCCTTAAGGAAGAATTGTATATGATGCAGCCGGAAGGTTTTGTCGATCCTAAGAATGCTAACAAGGTATGCAAGCTCCAGCACTCCATCTATGGGCTGGTTCAAGCATCTTGGAGTTGGAACATTCGCTTTGATGAAATGATCAAAGCCTTTGGGTTTATGCAGACTTATGGAGAAGCCTGCATTTACAAGAAAGTGAGTGGGAGCTCTGTAGCATTTCTCATATTATATGTAGATGACATACTTTTGATGGGAAATGGTATAGAATTTTTGGACAGCATTAAGTCCTACTTGAATAAGTGTTTTTCAATGAAGGACCTTGGAGAAGCTGCTTACATATTAGGCATCAAGATCTATAGACATAGATCGAGACGCCTCATAGGTCTTTCACAAAGCACATACCTTGATAAGATATTGAAGAAGTTCAATATGGATCAGTCCAAGAAGGGATTCTTGCCTATGTTGCAAGGTGTGAAATTGAGCTCGGCTCAATGCCCGACCACGGCAGAAGATAGAGAAAAGATGAGTGTCATCCCCTATGCCTCGGCCATAGGGTCTATTATCTATGCCATGCTGTGTACTAGACCTGATGTAAACCTTGCCGTAAGTTTGGTAGGAAGGTACCAAAGTAATCCCGTCATGGAAAACTGGACAGCGGCCAAGAATATCCTAAAGTACCTGAAAAGGACTAAGGATATGTTTCTTGTTTATGGAGGTGACGAAGAGCTCGTTGTAAAGGGTTACGTCGACGCTAGCTTCGACACAGATCTGGATGACTCTAAGTCACAAACCGGATACGTGTATATTTTGAATGGTGGGGCAGTAAGATGGTGCAGTTGCAAGCAAAGCATCGTGGCGGGATCTACATGTGAAGCGGAATACATGGCAACCTCGGAGGCAGCACATGAAGCAATCTGGATGAAGGAGTTCATTACCGACCTAGGAGTTATTCCCAATGCGTTGGGGCTGATGACTCTCTTCTGTGACAACACTGGAGCCATTGCCCTTGCCAAGGAGCCCAGGTTTCACAAGAAGACCAGGCACATCAAGCGTCGCTTCAACTCCATTCGTGAAAATGTTCAAGATGGAGACATAGATATTTGCAAAGTGCATACGGATCTGAATGTCGCAGATCGGTTGACTAAACCTCTTCCGCGAGCAAAACATGATCAACACCAGAACTCTATGGGTGTTCGATTCATCACAATGTAACTAGATTATTGACTCTAGTGCAAGTGGGAGACTGTTGGAAATATGCCCTAGAGGCAATAATAAAATGGTTATTATTTATATATCCTTGTTCATGATAATTGTCTATTGTTCATGCTATAATTGTGTTATCCGGAAATCGTAATACATGTGTGAATACATAGACCACAACATATCCCTAGTGAGCCTCTAGTTGACTAGCTCGTTGATCAATGGATGGTTACGGTTTCCTGACCATGGACATTAATGTCATTGATAACGGGATTACATCATTGGGAGAATGATGTGATGGACAAGACCCAATCCTAAGCATAGCACAAGATCGTGTAGTTCGTTTGCTAGAGCTTTTCTAATGTCAAGTATCATTTCCTTAGACCATGAGAACGTACAACTCCCGGATACCGTAGGAGTGCTTTGGGTGTACCAAACGTCACAACGTAATTGGGTGGCTATAAAGGTGCACTACAGGTATCTCCGAAAGTGTCTGTTGGGTTGGCATGAATTGAGACTGGGATTTGTCACTCCGTATGACGGAGAGGTATCTCTGGGCCCACTCGGTAATGCATCATCATAATGAGCTCAATGTGACCAAGTGGTTGGTCATGGGATCATGCATTACGGTACGAGTAAAGTGACTTGCTGGTAACGAGATTGAACGAGGTATTGGGATACCAATGATCAAATCTCGGGCAAGTAACGTACCGATTGACAAAAGGAATTGTATACGGGATTACTTGAATCCTCGACATCATGGTTCATCCGATGAGATCATCGTGGAACATGTGGGAGCCAACATGGGTATCCATATCCCGATGTTGGTTATTGGCCGGAGAGCTGTCTCGGTCATGTCTGCGTGATTCCCGAACCCGTAGGGTCTACACACTTAAGGTTCGACGACGCTAGGGTTATTAGGAAGACTTGTATGTGATTACCGGATGTTGTTCGAAGTCTCGGATGAGATCACAGACGTCACGAGGAGTTCCGGAATGGTCCGGAGGTGAAGATTTATATATGGGAAGTTATCATACGTTCACCGGAATAGTTCGGGGGCGTATCGATATTGTACCAGGGCCACCGGAGGGGTTCCGGGGTCCACCAGGAGGGGCCACCTCTCTAAGAGGGCCTCATGGGCCGTGTGGGAAAGGGAGCCTGCCCTTGGAGGGCTAAGCGCATCCCCCCTTGGGCCCATGTGCCTAGGGTTTGGGGGGAAACCCTAGAGGGGGCGCCCCCCTTGCTTGGGGGGCAAGCCCCCTCCCCTTGGCCCCCCCCCTCTAGATCTCATCTAGAGGGGGCCGGCCCCCTTCCTCCTTACCCTATAAATAGAGGGGCAAGGGGAGGGCTGCACACCACATCCAAGGTGCAGCCCCTCCCCTCCCCAACACCTCTCCTCCTTCGATTAAGTGCTTGGCGAAGCCCTGTCGGAGTACGGCCACTCCATCACCACCACGCCGTCGTGCTGCTATTGGAGCTCTCTTCCTCAACCTCTCCTTCCCCCTTGCTGGATCAAGAAGGAGGAGACGTCACCGCTCCGTACGTGTGTTGAACGCGGAGGTGCCGTCCGTTCGGCGCTAGGATCTTCGGTGATTTGGATCATGACGAGTACGACTCCATCAACCCCGTTCTCTTGAACGCTTCCGCTCGTGATCTACAAGGGTATGTAGATGCACTCCTCTCTCTCGTTGCTAGATGACTCCACAGATTGATCTTGGTGATGCGTAGAAATTTTATATTTTCTGCAACGATCTCCAACACTCCTTGCGGTGTAATACCCTACTCCACCTTTGTGGTGGATTAGCATCGCGAGGGGCTAAGGATGAACTAGTACAAGTGGAAGAACAACCTCAGGAGGCATGTTCTTGTGATGAGCTCTTGGTGGTTCGATGAGCTGATCACCAGACGAGTCGCCTGACCCTTCTCTGTGGTGGTGGCTAGGATCTATTTATAGTGTCCTTGGTCCTCTTCCTCCAAAACTTAGGCGGGAAGGGATCCCACAACAACCAAATTTGAGGGGGAACAAGAAGTACATCTCATCCTGATGAAAGGTGGTCTTCGCCTGCAAAGTCTCTGACCGTGACGTCGTGGTGGGCTCGGCGATGACATCCATCCTGCGGTTCTAGGAGTCTTGGTCTTGTTGCACGCAAAGGGAAACCTTTGGCTGATTCCTTGGGACTCCACACCTGTGCTTGCCTCCTTTGCACCAAAGAGGAAACCTTCTGCTCTGTGCCTGCTGGCGCGCGCCTGGCCTTGGTCGTCATGGCTGATGTCATTCCACCCTCGTGAGGCTGGGTCTTGCATGGAAATGTTCGCTCCACTCAGGAGGCAGCCTAAGGAGGCCGCTCCCTTAGGAGGTCTTGATGTCACCCGCCTCGCGAGGCTTGGCCCCTCGCGAGGGTCTTGTCCTGTCGTAATCAAAGCTGGGCCGTACCAGGCCGTCGATGAAGCCACGTCGTGGGCTGCATGCAGGTAGGTCTGGGTACCCTGGTTCCTAGAACACTGACAGAAGCCCCCGGGCCCAAGCCACGCTCGCACTTGGCTTCGAGGCAAAGCCAAATGGCAAGTGCGGAAGGCCGCAAGCCCCAATCACCTGCGGACCGAGCCGACACATGGCGCTTGATGGGACGCGGGGTCTCCGCTTCCCCACATCGCCTCCACAACCGTTTGACCTGACAAGTGCATGCTGCATGCAGAGAGAATCATCATTACTGGGGATCGTGGGAGGCCGACGATTTACCTTCTCTGGGCTATAAATGCAAGAGCGGGCAGATCCCCTGCTCATCTCCGTCTTCTTGCTCCTTGATCCTCCTTCTCCTTGCTCCTCCGTCTTGCCAGAGCATCTATGGCGCCGACCAGGAGGTCCTCCGCGGCATAGAAGGGAAAAGCCCCTGAGGTG
Source organism: Triticum aestivum (assembly GCF_018294505.1). Taxonomy (NCBI): domain Eukaryota; kingdom Viridiplantae; phylum Streptophyta; class Magnoliopsida; order Poales; family Poaceae; genus Triticum; species Triticum aestivum. The sequence goes on from NC_057798.1 coordinate 151,510,930, forward strand.
GAACCCGAGCTGCTCCCGCCGAAGAAGAGGCCGAACCACTCATGGGGCAATGCTGACGAGGTCGTGGTGCGCGGCCTTGGCACGAACAGGCTCCGCCGGGCTTCCCGGTTCCCTTGTACGCCGGCGTGTAGGGTCCTGTGCATGATGACCGGTGCCACGAGGAGCGGAGCTATGGAGGAAGGTGAGCGGCAACCGCAAGGCTGCCACCTTCGCGAACCCACGCCAAAGGCTCAGCCCAGGAGTTCATGGTGAGTGCGGCATCGCCGCCTCACACATGGATTCGCCTCCCGAGGCCCTTTGCGGGGGAGATACCATAGAGGGGACCCATCGAGATTTGGCTGCAGCCCGACGGGTGCTGCGGCTAGGCCGCAGAAGCAGAAGTCGAGGTTGTGGATGCCAGTGATGCCTTCATGACCCGAGGGTGGGGCGCGATTGCCCGTGCGTGCCGCCCGGAGGGGGGCCACGCCATCTACTTCACATATGATGGGGTGTCGACGCTCTTCTTCAAGATCTTCAACGAGGAAGGCCAACGCTTGAAGTGTTGCCCTGACAGAGGAGGTTGTGGCGACAGGGCCATTGGCGGTGAACTTGCCCTTGGCCTTGCCAGCGACTCCTCCGACAGTGGTACCGCCTCTTCGGACAGCAGCAATGCTTCTTTCGAGCATGACTCGAGCGACAAAATCAGCTATGAGCCACTAAGCCGCAACGCTCGTGCCTCGGGAACAGCGTCAGCCCGATGCCGTCTGTGAAACCGTTGGGGCCTCGCCCTCCTTTGGACTCCCTCTTTTGTTTCGTCCCTGCAGCATGTCATGATGAACCCCGCGGGGGCATGTGAAAACTTGTAATGCTTTTGTTTAGTAATTGTCGTTCTCCAATCAATGTTACGCTTGTGTCTCTCGCTAAGGCACGGTCCCCCCTTTCATTCTCGCGGTAGCTTAGCGCTCTACATCTGTGGGACCCAGTCCCCAGACAAGCTTCAGTCGTCACTGGTATGCCAGGTCGTGATGCCGTGGTCAAGGCCAGAAGTGAGCGGCCCGAGGTCCGATGAGAGCCCCTGAGGCATGATGCTCAGGAGGTCCCCCTTGATGCGCAAGCAGCTCCCGAAGGACTGAAAGGGAAGCATCCTTGCCCCAGCTAGGTCGCGAGGGATGTGGCATCGATTGCGATATTAACGCTATGCACACGTTTAAGGACTTCAGTTTTTTCCATGTTTTGTCTTCATACTGTAGTGGCAACCTTCGCGCGATGTCTGGCCGCATTCCCACGGTCGCGGCAATCCTTAAGCAAAGCTCACATCGTCCCCTTCCCCTCCCCTCATCTGGGTGCTCTACGTCCTCGGGTCCCAGCTCCCGAGCGCGGCTCAGCCGCCGCTGGTATGCCAGGTCGCGATGCTATGGACAAGGCTAGGTGGTAAGTGCTCGGGGGCCAGTAGGGGCCCCTGAGGCGCGATTCTCTGAGGCTCCCCCATTAACGCATAAGCAAGTTGGGTGGAGGAAGGATACGGTTGGCCTCGCACAGGCACCTTGGAGGGATCGTGACCTGCCGCGCGAGGTCCTGAGATTCCTGCAGGTTAGTTGGAGGAAGGAAGCATGGTATATAGAAGTGGTCGCTGACCTACCGGCGATCCTTCCGCGAGCAAGTGAAGGTACTGAGGACCTGGTGAGGTGGCATGAGTGGAGCTGGCCGCGAGCCAGAGCTCGGTCCCTCGGGTTTTTCAGTGTTGTAGGGACGGACCCATGCATAGGCACCGTGCCGACGGCCCTTGCGCCGACATGAGCTCAAGGCAGGTTAGCAGCGTGCGGGGGCCGCGCGGGGCAGCCTCGTGAATAACAGGGCAATGGATATGATGCCAATAATGGCATAAAGCAGCTCATAAAAGTGGTGAGATCAGTTCTGATAGATGCACAAAACGATACACGCTGTGGGGTGGACCCAGGCAGCTTGAGGATAATGCAGCCTGAGGGGCGCCCTCAACTGAACGAACTATAAAGTCACTTGGCACTGTTGGGGTAGAAGTGTTGAAGTAGCTGGAGATGTGCGCCACAGAGTTGCTCCTCATGAGCCATCAGGCTCCTGAGCCTCGGGGGGCTCTAGAGGCTCCAGCTCCTCCTCCGTCAGGACTGCCTGGCGCCTGGCTTCATGAGATGCCATGACACCACGCATGCATCGCTGGAGCGAGGCTGCCGCGCCCGGCAGGCTGAAAGGCATGCAGACGTAGCTGTGGGGGCGGCGTCACACCGGCCGATGTTGGACGGCCAGAAGTGCTCCTGAGAAGTAGCCCTGTTGAGGCCTGGGATGTTGACACAGGCGCGCAGCTCGCTGCTCGTGTCCTGAGCAGTAGATGTGTTGAGTGATGCGGGTCGTCGCTTGCCTCGCATGGCTCGCGCCTCTTGAAGATCTTCGATCGCCCTGGTGATGAACTCCTGTTTGCTTGGTGTCTTGCACCCTGCACCTTGCTCCCGGAAGCGCGGGTTGAAGCACGCCTCCACGTGGTGCCCGAACTCCTCCCTCGTGACGTTGGCTAGGTCGGAGGCATTCCAGAGAAGAGCCCCCGAGCCCAACCTGAGGGGGGCGTCGGGCGCGCCTTCCTATGCAAGAGGGAAAGGCGCCCCAGTAGAGGGCGAGGGTCCCGAGTCACAACCATCTGGCTTGCCAACCTCCTGAGCGCCCTTGAGGAGGAGCTGCTTCTTCTTCTTGGGGGAAACCTCAGGGGGAAGGACGATGCATTCGACATCCGAGTCCTTGACCGCTGCATCCTGGTAGACATGCTCGAGGGAGCACATCACGTCTTTCTGATCATAGGGGATCGTGATGATGCCGCGGCTTCCTGGCATCTTGAGGACGTTGTAGCCGTGGTGCGTTGCTGCCATGAACTTGCCGAGAGCTAGGTACCCGAAGATGCCATTGTATAGCAGGCGGATGTGGGCAACGTCGAAGTCAATGAGCTCGGTGCAGTAGTTGTCGCACTTGCCGAAGGTAACGGGGAGACGAATCTGCCCGATGGGGTGCGTGGAACCGTCGGTCACCCATGAAAATGGCTTGGTGAGCTGAAGCTGGTCATATGGTACCTAGAGCCTATCAAATGTCATGACAGAGAGGACATTGAGCCCAGCACCACCATCGACGAGAATGTTGCTGATGGTAGGTGAATAAAGCATGGGGAATGCGCCTGAGGTCGCCGCACACTTGAGCTGGTCCAAAGAATCGAAGGTGATGGCGTACTTGGACCACCTGAGTGGATGCGACACCTCGAGCTTGGGAAGGGCTGCGTTCACCTCACGAGCAAACTGCTTGAAGATGCGATGGGAGGCTGGGGCCTGCGCACCCCCTATGATGTAGGCGATAGCACGAGGCTATTGGAAGCCCCCAGCCCCATCATCTTGGCGGTGGTTGATAACCCACAAGTATAGGGGATAATTGTAGCCTCTTTCGATAAGTAAGCGTGTCGAACCCAACGAGGAGCTAAAGGTAGAACAAATATTCTCTCAAGTCCTATCTGCCACTGATACGACTCTACACACGCTTAGTGTTCGCTTTACCTAGAACAAGTATGAAACTAGAAGTACTTTGTATGTGTTGTTGGATAGGTTTGCAAGATAATAAAGAACACGTAAATATAAACAAGGGGCTGTTTAGATAAAGAAGTAATAAAGTAAATATAGCGAGTGTGGAAAAGTTGTGGTAGGAGTTGTGAAATTGTCCCTAAGCAATTGACTACTTTACTAGACCGATAGCAAGTTTTATGTGGGAGAGACATAAGCTAACATACTTTCTCTTCTTGGATCATACACACTTATGATTGGAACTCTAGCAAGCATCTGCAACTACTAAAGATCATTAAGGTAAAACCCAACCATAGCATTAACATATCAATTCCCCTTTATCCCATACGTAACAATCCCCTTACTCGGGTTTAAGCTTCTGTCACTCTAGAAACACACTATAAGCGAATCATGAATGTATTGCAACACCCTACAGTGGGAATCCCTCACGCTTGTGCGACATGGCTGGCATAATAGGACAGCAACATAACCACAAGCAAATTAAACCAATCATAGCAATTCACCAATCACCGGTAGGACAACGAAAATCTACTCAGACATCATAAGATGGCAACACATCGTTGGATAATAATATGTAGCATAAAGCACCATGTTTAAGTAGAGAGTACAGTGGGTTGTGGGAGAGCGGACCGCTGAATATAGATGGGGGAAGCTGATGAAGATGTTGGTGAAGATGGCGGAGGTGTTGGTGAAGATGGCGGTGATGATGATGGCCCCTGGCGGCGTTCCAGCGCCACCGGAAGCAAGGGGGAGAGAGCCCCCCTTCTTCTTCTTCTTCTTCCTTGACCTTCTCCCTAGATGGGAGAAGGGTTTCCCCTCTAGTCCTTGGCTCCCATGGCATGGGAGGGGCGAGAGCCCCTCCGAGATTGGATCTATCTCTCTGTCTCTCTCTGTTTCTGCGTTCCCAGATTCTGCCCTCGCACTGTTTCTTTTATATCCGGAGATCCGTAACTCAGACTGGGGTGAATCTTTTGCCCAGATTTTTCTCATAAAATTAGCTTTCTTGCGGCAAAAGAAGAGGGTCAATTGCCTTACGGGGTGCCCACGAGGGTCCAGGGCGCACCCCCCTGCCTCATGGCCCCCTCGGGCACCGTCTCGCGTTGATTTTACTTCCCAAAAATCATAAATATTCCAAAATAATTCTCCGTCCGTTTTTATCCCGTTTGGACTCCGTTTGATATTGGGTTTCTGTGAAACATAAAACATGCAACAAACAGGAACTGGCACTGGGCACTGGATCAATAGGTTAGTCCCAAAAATAATATAAAAAGTTGCCAAAAGTATATGAAAGTTGAATAATATTGGCATGGAACAATCAAAAATTATAGATACGACAGAGACGTATCAGCATCCCCAAGCTTAATTCCTGCTCATCCTCGAGTAGGTAAATGATAAAAAAGATAATTTTTGATGTGGAATGTGTCGGTGTACTAGAGTAGGGGTACCCTATTACCCCGAACTCGTGCACGGGCAGTTGCAGTGCCCCGCGGCAAGGCTTGCCGGGTGACCGCCAGGACCCTCCGTGGTTCCCTTGAAGACCATTCAAGAACAAAGTACTCAAACCAAGGCCCCGGCAAGAGGAGCTTACCGGGAAGGCCAACCAAGGCCCCGGCAAGAGGAGCTTGCCGGGAAGGCCAACCAAGGCCCCGGCAAGAGGATCTTGCCGGGAAGAGACAAGGCCCCGGCAAGAGGAGCTTGCCGGGAAGGCCACTCAAGGCATACCAAGAAAGCTTGCCGCGACGCGCCCTGCGTCCCGGCAAGATCCGGCGAGCGACAAGCTTCCGGACGCGACAAGACGACGGCCGCGGCAAGGAGCTTGCCGCGGGAAACCCCCACTTCGTGCCCGCGCTCCAGCACACCTGCCAACGTGTCGCTTTGGGACTCTCCCAAGCACACGTGGCAGGAGGCCGTGCAGCTAGGGGTACGTGGTGGCAAGCGGAGATGAAGAGAAGCCCATCGTGGCAAACGGTGGCGCTCCAAACGGTCACTTTTTGCACTATTTAGGAGACTCAGATAGGCATTTAATGCCCTTGTCCCCTGCCGTCAGAGTTAGGTAGGGCGCACTGTATCCATAGTAAGCGGTAGCTGCACCTACCGCATCCTTTTCCATTTTTACCCTTCTAGTCTACGTTGCCACCTGTGGGTAACCCCTTGAAAGTATAAAAGGAGGCCCAAGCGCAACGTAGAAGAGGGGGAGCAGGTCCAGCAGGTTCGGCCAGTTCGGCTCATTCAACACCAGGAACACTCTCACGCTCAGTCTGGCAGCGTCCATCGCTCCTGAGCAAGAATCCAATATACACAAACAAGCAGCAGTAGGGTTTTATGCATCCGTGCGGCCCGAAGCTGGGTAAAATCGCCCGCGTGTACTGCCTCGATCCGCTCTTTGTGCGCTCTCCGCCCCCCACCGAACCGAAAGGGGGCCTGTCCCCATAGGTGTTGGTGGAATCAGCATCGCCCCCGACATCTCTGGCGCGCCAGGTAGGGGGCGTCGAGATCGTGCGAATCCGATCCGGCGTACACGCAAGCTAAATCTTCATCGTCATGGCTCCCAAGGAGCGGGCGAGCAAAAGAACGACGCCAGTGCGTCAACAGAAAAAGCTAAGTCATGCAAAACTTTAGATATTTCCTTTCTATATAAGGTTATCCGCCTCGGAGATCTTGTTCTTTGTACGGAAAACCTGTGCGCGGAGGAATCAACTCGTAGCTAGTTGCGCCCTTACTTTGTTTCGAGTCCGCTCAACAACTTAAGTGAGCTGCTAGCGCCCTTACTTTGCTTCGAGTCCGCTCAGCAACTTAAGTGAGCCGCTAGCGCCCTTACTTTGTTTCGAGTCCGCTCAACAACTTAAGCGAGCTGCAACTAGTTGCGACAAGATTGCTTGTCGGTAGCGACCCCGCCAGCAGGCTGCTGAAGTTCCGCACTCGGCGCTCGCGGCAAGGGTGCCTGCACCGGCAAGTTTCCCTAGAAAGCATAGGGTGGACGTACAAAGAGAGGTTGAACAGGAAGATAGCATGCGCTATTTATTTGAGATTTCTGCATAGACCTGTATGCCGAGGAGCCTTCTCGGGGCTAGTTGCGCCCCATGTTGCCTCGAGTCCGCTCGGCAACTTGTGCGGTTGCGCTAGAACCAAGAAGGTAAACCTTTCCGGGAAGCGATGTTCTAGAATAGCCGCTAAGGACCCGTTCCCTCAAGCGCTACTGGCTGGATCGTACGCACCGGAAAGCATTCCAGCAGGCATAGGGAATATGCAGCAAAAGTCAAAATTCGCAAGCGAGTTAAGTGCACTTCGGATGCTAATCACCTGTCATGTTTAAATGCAGTCATGGCCCGGGGGCTGGCAACGCCCCTAGGGCCAATCTTTCCGGCAACGATCTTGCCGGGAGCCGGCGTCAAGAACGACAAAATTCTTCGCCATAAGCCTTTCCGGCAACGATCTTGTCGGGAGCCGGCGTCAAGATCGACGAAGTTCTTCGCCATAAGCCTTTCCGGCAATGATCTTGCCGGGAGCCGGTGTCAAGAACGACGAAGTTCTTCGCCATAAGCCTTTCCGGCAACGATCTTGCCGGGAGCCGGCGTCAAGAACGACAAAGTTCTTCGCCATAAGCCTTTCCGGCAACGATCTTGTCGGGAGCCAGCATCAAGAATGACGAAGTTCTTCGCCATAAGCCTTTCCGGCAACGATCTTGCCGGGAGCCGGTGTCAAGAACGACGAAGTTCTTCGCCATAAGCCTTTCCAGCAACGATCTTGCCGGGAGCCGGTGTCAAAAGTGACGAAGTTCTTCGCCATAAGCCTTTCCGGCAACGATCTTGCCGGGAGCCGGTGTCAAGAACAACGAAGTTCTTCGCCAAAAGCCTTCCTGGCGACCAGCTTGCCGGAAGCCGGCATCAAGAACGTCAAAGTTCTCTGCTGAAGATAAAAGCCTTCCTGGCAACGAGATTGCCGAAAGCCGGCATCGAGAACGTCAAAGTTCTCTGCTGAAGATAAAAGCCTTCCTGGCAACGAGCTTGCCGGAAGCCGGCATCGAGAACGTCAAAGTTCTCTGCTGAAGATAAAAGCCTTCCTGGCAACCAGCTTGCCGGAAGCCGGCATCGAGAACGTCAAAGTTCTCTGCTGAAGATAAAAGCCTTCCTGGCAACGAGCTTGCCGGAAGCCGGCATCGAGAACGTCAAAGTTCTCTGCTGAAGATAAAAGCCTTCCTGGCAACGAGCTTGCCGGAAGCCGGCATCGAGAACGTCAAAGTTCTCTGCTGAAGTTAAAAGCCTTCCTGGCAACGAGCTTGCCGGAAGCCGGCATCGAGAACGTCAAAGTTCTCTGCTGAAGATAAAAGCCTTCCTGGCAACGAGCTTGCCGGAAGCCGGCATCGAGAACGTCAAAGTTCTCTGCTGAAGATAAAAGCCTTCCTGGCAACCAGCTTGCCGGAAGCCGGCATCGAGAACGTCAAAGTTCTCTGCTGAAGATAAAAGCCCGCCGGCAAGAAGGAGACCTATCTGGACATGAGGCATAAAGAAATGGAGGAAGAGAGCTACGTTGGGGTGGACTCCGACAAAGTTTTCGCATAGATGGGCGAAAACTGCCATGGTCAGAACAGCGTTGGGGGTGAAGTCAAGGAGGTGGAGTCCGTAGGTGTTCATGATATCACAGAAGAAATCAGAGAATGGAGGGCAGAGCCCGCAGTAGAAGAACACGGCGAAGAAAGGATATCCGTCAGCTGGAGCTGCATGCGAGGCGACGGCGGAGAGTACCTTTGTGCGCGGATGCGCCCACGTCTCCGTCGACCAGAAGAGATAGTACCACTCCCTCAGCTCCTCCGCGGAGAGTTCGGGGGTGGGGGGGGGGAAGTGGCCCGCTCCTTCCGCAGCGCCTCAAGCTGCTGCGCTTCGGTCGACTTCACAGCTTTCGCGGTCGCGGCCTTCGTGGCCTTCCCCTTTCCGGGCTTTGGAGGCATGGCGGAGGCGGTGGGGGAGATCGACGGCGCTGGTGGTGGCGACGGTGACGGGAGCGGAGCGCTGCTCTCTTTCGACTTTGGAAGCGGAAGAGGGCGGCGGAGGTTTCTGAGATTGCAACAGCGGATGACGAAGATGGAGGAAATGCCCCTGTTTCCCCTGCTTATAAAGAGGGACGGGGCGGATGTTTCGGCCTTCCAAATAAACAACCTCCCACGATCTCTCCCGAGACGCCGCGTTTGACGCGTGCCGTTCTGGGCATGCGCGGTGGGAGCGGAGTTAGATTCGGCGTGACCTAGGCCGCGCGTGCCCGTGCACTGTTTTGGGCCTGGCCCAACAGCGCTCGGCACCGTGTATGGCCCAGGCCCGGGGGCTCCTGTCGGTGTACTAGAGTAGGGGTACCCTATTACCCCGAACTCGTGCACGGGCAGTTGCAGCGCCCCGCGGCAAGGCTTGCCGGGTGACCGCCAGGACCCTCCGTGGTTCCCTTGAAGACCATTCAAGAACAAAGTACTCAAACCAAGGCCCCGGCAAGAGGAGCTTACCGGGAAGGCCAACCAAGGCCCCGGCAAGAGGAGCTTGCCGGGAAGGCCAACCAAGGCCCCGGCAAGAGGATCTTGCCGGGAAGAGACAATGCCCCGGCAAGAGGAGCTTGCCGGGAAGGCCACTCAAGGCATACCAAGAAAGCTTGCCGCGACGCACCCTGCGTCCCGGCAAGATCCGGCGAGTGACAAGCTTCCGGACGCGACAAGACGACGGCCGCGACAAGGAGCTTGCCGCGGGAAACCCCCACTTCGTGCCCGCGCTCCACCACACCTGCCAACGTGTCGCTTTGGGACTCTCCCAAGCACACGTGGCAGGAGGCCGTGCAGCTAGGGGTACGTGGTGGCAAGCGGAGATGAAGAGAAGCCCATCGTGGCAAACGGTGGCGCTCCAAACGGTCACTTTTTGCACTGTTTAGGAGACTCAGACAGGCATTTAATGCCCTTGTCCCCTGCCGTCAGAGTTAGGTAGGGCGCACTGTATCCACAGTAAGCGGTAGCTGCACCTACCGCATCCTTTTCCATTTTTACCGTTCTAGTCTACGTTGCCACCTGTGGGTAACCCCTTGAAAGTATAAAAGGAGGCCCAAGCGCAATGTAGAAGAGGGGGAGCAGGTCCAGCAGGTTCGGCCAGTTCGGCTCATTCAACACCAGGAACACTCTCACGCTCAGTTTGGCAGCGTCCATCGCTCCTGAGCAAGAATCCAATATACACAAACAAGCAGCAGTAGGGTTTTACGCATCCGTGCAACCCGAAGCTGGGTAAAATCGCCCGCGTGTACTGCCTCGATCCGCTCTTTGTGCGCTCTCCGCCCCCCACCGAACCGAAAGGGGCCCTGTCCCCATAGGTGTTGGTGGAATCAGCATCGCCCCCGACAGAATGCTACCTAGCATAATCTTGATCATGTATCTAATCATGGCATGAATATTAAGACACGAGTGATTCAAGGCAATAGTCTATCATTTGACATAAAAACAATAATACTTAGGGCATCCCAACAAACAATCATGTCTTTCAAAATATCAATGCTAAAGAATGCTATCCCTACAAAATCATATAGTTAGGCCATGCTTCATTTTCATCACACAAAATACTCCCATCATGCACAACCCCGGTTTCAGCCAAGCAATTGGTTCATACTTTTTAACGCACTTCAGCTTTTTCAACTCTTACGCAATACATGAGCGCAAGCCATGGACATAGCACTATGGGTGGAGTAGAGTATGATGATGGAGGTTGTGTGAATAAGACAAAAAGGGAGAAAGTCTCACATCGACGCGGCTAATCAACGGGCTATGGAGATGCCCATCAATTGATGTCAATGCAAGGAGTAGGGATTGCCATGCAACGGATGCACTAAGAGCTATAAGTGTATGAAAGCTCAAACTGGAAACTAAGTGGGTGTGCATCCAACTTGCTTGCTCATGAAGACCTCGGGCATTTGAGGAAGCCCATCATTGGAATATACAAGCCAAGTTCTATAATGAAAAATTCCCACTAGTATATGAAAGTGACAATATAGGAGACTCTCTATATGAAGAACATGGTGCTACTATGAAGCACAAGTGTGGTAAAAGGATAGTAACAAGTCCCCTTCTCTCATTTTTTTATTTTCTTCTTATATATATATATATATATTATTTTTTTTGGTGGGCTTCTTTGGCCTCTCTTTTTTATTTGGGCTTCTTTGGCCTCTTTTATTTTTCAGAAAGTACGGAGTCTCATCCCGACTTGTGGGGGAATCATAGTCTCCATCATCCTTTCCTCACTGGGGCAATGCTCTAATAATGATGATCATCACACTTTTATTTACTTACAACTCAATATTACAACTCGATATCTAGAACAAAGATATGACTCTATATGAATGCCTCCGGCGGTGTACCGGGATGTGCAATGATCTAGCGTAGCAATGACATAAAAAATGGACAAGCCATGAAAACATCATGCTAGCTATCTTACGATCATGCAAAGCAATAAGACAATGAATGCTCAAGTCATGTATATGATGATGATGGAAGTTGCATGGCAATATATCTCGGAATGGCTATGGAAATGCCATAATAGGTAGGTATGGTGGCTGTTTTGAGGGAGATATAAGGAGGCTTATGTGTGATAGAGCATATCATATCACGGGGTTTGGATGCACCGACGAAGTTTGCACCAACTCTCGAGGTGAGAAAGGGCAATGCACGGTACCGTAGAGGCTAGCAAATTGCGGAAAGGTAAGAGTGCGTATAATCCATGGACTCACATTAGTCATAAAGAACTCATATACTTATTGCAAAAGTATACTTGCCCTCGAAGCAAAGTACTACTATGCATGCTCCTAGGGGAAGGGTTGGTAGGAGTTAACCATCGCGCGATCCCGACCTCCACACATAAGGAAGACAATTAAAAGAGCACCCCATGCAACAAATTTGTCACACAACTTTTACCATACGTGCATGCTACGGGAATCACAAACCTTAACACCAATATCCTTACTAAACACAACTATCTACTAGAACCTCCCACATATTTTCATCTCTATATCGCAAAACTATTGCAAGGAATCAAACATATCAATTCAGCGATCTACAAGTTTATGTAGGATTTTATGACTAACCATGTGATTGACCAATTCCTGTCATCTCTCTAAATAGATATAAGTGAAGCAAGAGATTTAATTCTTTCTACAAAAGATACGCCCATGCTCTAATAAATATAAGTGAAGCAAAAGAGCATTCTATAATTAAATGGCGGTTTTCTATGTGAAGAGAAACATGCAATCCAAACTTCAAATGATATAAGTGAAGCATATGAAGCATTCTATAAAGCCATACTCAAAAGATATAAGTGAAGTGCAATGAGCATTCTATAAATCAACCAAGGACTATCTCATACCAGCATGGTGCATAAAAGAAAAGTGAAAACTAAATGCAAAAAGACGCTCCAAGACTTGCACATATCGCATGAACGAAACGAATATGGAAACATACCGATACTTGTTGAAGAAAGAGGGAATGCCTTCTAAGGCATCCCCAAGCTTGGACGCTTGAGTCTCCTTGAATATTTACTTGGGGTGCCTCGGGCATCCCCAAGCTTGAGCTCTCGCCTCTCTTCCTTTTCCTCATATCGAGACCTCCTCGATCAAACACTTCATCCACACAAAACTTGAACAGAAAACTCGGTAAGATCTGTTAGTATAATAAAGCAAATCACTACTCTAAGTACTGTTGCAAACCAATCCATATTTTGTTTTTTCATTGTGTCTACTTTAATATAACTTTTCCATGGCTTAATCCACTGTATAAATTGATAGTTTCATCAAAACAAGCAAACTATGCATCAAAAACAGAATCTGTCAAAAACAGAACAGTCTGAAGCAATCTGAACATTCACCATACTTCTGGTACCCCAAAACTTCTACCAAAATTAGGAAAAATAAACAATTTGTACAGCAAGACAGTGCAAAAGGAATCAGAACCATTTGACATTCCAATAAAAAATGTAAAATCGTGCACTACAGCCAAAGTTTTTGTTCTACACCGTACAAACCAACAAGCATTGTAAACATCCTAAAGGCAAACCTTGGCACATTATTTTTATAATACAATGGAATAGTACAAGGGGATAATTATTTTTGATGAAAATTTTCTGTAATTAATATTCACAAAGTTTCCGTGAGCATGAACAAATTTTAAGGAGCTCTCCCACTTCAACAATGCTTGTCTTTCTCACTTTCACTTTCCTTTTTCAAAAGTTTTGGGTTCCCCTCTTTATTTTTTTGTTTTTAGACTATATAAAAGCACTCAACAGAAATAAATTACTCTCTAAAACTTCCGGGTTGTCTCCTTGGCAGCGCTTTCTTTAAAGCCATTAAGCTAGGCATATAGTGCTCAAGTAATGAATCCACCCAGATCCCAAGGTATATCAAAGCCAATTTTAATTAACAATGATTTGTAATTTAGTAGTGAGCACAAAGTAACATATATCAAGCAATGACGAAGTCTAACTCTCTTCCTATGCATCGGCATGTCATAAAAGAACAATTCATGCACACCAAGTAAAGGCTAATGCATAGTATGAGCAGTTTCTTGCAATTCTATCATATTGGAAACATAGAGAGGTGGAGATATAGTTCCTCTCTCATAATAATTGCAAGTAGGAGCATCAAGCACATGCATATAACATCTATCAAAATCATCATGTGCAATGGTAAAAGGCAACCCATTAATATAATCCTTAATAAGCACAAACTTCTCCGATATAGTGTAGTTGGGAGAATTCAAAAAGATAATAGGACTATCATGCGTGGGTGCAATAGCAACAATTTCATGTTTTACATAAGGAACTATAGCAAGTTCATCTCCATAAGCATAATTCATATTGGCATCTTGCCCACAAGCATAGCAAGCATCATCAAAAAGGGATATTTCAAGAGAATCAATGGGATCATAATAATCATCATAGAAATCATCCTTCGGTAAGCACGAAGGGGAATTAAACAATGTATGAGTTGAAGAGTGACTCTCATTAGAAGGTGGGCATGGGTAGCTCTTCGCTCTTCCTCCTTTTGTTCTTCGCTCTCCTCATCATCTTTTTCATCCAATGAGCTCACAGTTTCATCAATTTCTTTTTCCATAGCTTCCTGCAAAATATTAGTCTCTTCTTGGACAGCGGAGAAGTCCTCAATATATGGTTTAACATAGGCATTAGAAGCATAATTATCATAACAATATTCAAGTATGGCAGAATTTTCAGATTTGTAGAGAGTAGCATCATACTTTTCAATCAAAGAAGCAATTTCATAAGCACCCTTAAAAGCAACAAATTCTTCAATTTGTTTAACATCATAGTAATTATAAACACCCTTAGCATATGAAGATACGATTCCATTATCAAACTCACATTGGTAGGGAAGGTGTTTCTTAGGGTTTTCAGAACAACAAGTAACATCATATATTTCACATAAACTCCAAGCATAGCATTGCAAACGATGAATTTGATCTAGTAAAAGTTTCCCTTTTTCAGATATATGGTGTCGCACATAACAAGCATGCTCATCTAAAGATTTTCCCTCAAATAAGCTAGCGGGGGTTTCAGCACGAGCACAAAGGGATCAAAGATGATCCAAGTAAAAAGCTTTAGGAGTGCGATAGATTTTGAGTGGTTCTTCAACCATTGGTTCAGTAGGTACAACTATTTTTTTGGTATTTGCGTTTCCTACCCATAACTAAAGATAGAAAACAACTAAGAACAACAAATAAAAATTACTTAGTGATAAAGCAAACAAGCACACACGAGAATACTCACCCACGCTATGACTCCCCGGCAACAGCGCCAGAAAAAGGTCTTGATAACCCACAAGTATAGGGGATAGTTGTAGCCTCTTTCGATAAGTTAGAGTGTCGAACCCAATGAGGAGCTAAAGGTAGAACAAATATTCTCTCAAGTCCTATCTGCCACTGATACGACTCTACGCACGCTTAGTGTTCACTTTACCTAGAACAAGTATGAAACTAGAAGTACTTTGTAGGTGTTGTTGGATAGGTTTGCAAGATAATAAACAACACGTAAATATAAAGTAGGGGATGTTTAGATAAAGAGGCAATAAAGTAAATATAGCGAGTGTGGAAAAGTTGTGGTAGGAGTTGTGAAATTGTCCCTAAGCAATTGACTACTTTACTAGACCGATAGCAAGTTTTATGTGGGAGAGGCATAAGCTAACGTACTTTCTCTTCTTGGATCATATGCACTTATGATTGGAACTCTAGCAAGCATGCGCAACTACTAAGGATCATTAAGGTAAAACCCAACCATAGCATTAACATATCAAGTCCCCTTTATCCCATACGCAACAATCCCTTACTCAGGTTTAAGTTTCTGTCACTCTAGCAACCCACTATAAGCGAATCATGAACGTATTGCAACACCCTACAGCGGGTATCCCTCACGCTTGTGCAACACGGAGGGCATAATAGGACAGCAACATAACCACAAGAAAATTAAACCAATCATAGCAATTCACCAATCACCGGTAGGACAACGAAAATCTACTCAGACATCATAAAATGGCAATACATCATTGGATAATAATATGTAGCATAAAGCACCATGTTTAAGTAGAGGGTACAGCGGGTTGCGGGAGAGTGGACCGCTGAATATAGATGGGGGAAGGTGTAACACCCCGGTTTCGATGCGCCAGGTGTTTGCCAGTTATTCACCAACGTTGCCATGTCATTTTCTTGCGTGTTGCATATTGCCATGTCATCATGTGCATTGCATTGCATACGTGTTCGTCTCATGCACCCGAGCATTTTCCCCGTTGTCCGTTTTGCAATCCGGCACTCCTATGCCCTCCGGCGTCCCCCTTTTTGTTTCTCGTTGTGAGCGGGTGTTAAACTTTCTCGGAATGACCCGAGGCTTGCCAAGTGGCCTTGGTATACCACCGTTAGACTGCCTGTCAAGTTTCGTGTCATTTGGAAGTCGTTTGGTACTCCAACGGTTAACCGCGTAACCCGAAACCCCCCTTTATCTTTGCAGCCCAACACCCCTCCAAAGTGGCCCAAAACAAATCTAACTCCCCTCCATGCTCTCGGTCATTCGATCATGATCGCGTGGCCGAAAACCGCTCCTCATTTGGACTCTCCTAGCTCCCTCTACCTATATATATGCCCTCCCCGTCCAAATTCGCGGATGAATCCCCCTAACCCTAGCCATTTTCGTCCTCGCGCCGCCGGACACGTCTGCCCGAGCCGGACATGTCCGCCGGCCACGTCGCTGCAGCCAATCGAGGCCCGCCACGTCACCCCGCCGCCACCTCACCTTCTCTCTCCTCCCTCCCACCGCGCGGCCCGCGGACCCAGATCGGGCCCGCGCGAGCCCGCGCCGCCACCAACGTCCGCCCGCCCAGGCCCGTCACCTCCAGGACCGCGCGCCGCCTCCCGCCGCCCTACACCGCCGTCCGCCGCCGCCTCCGGCCGCCGCCCGTCGCCGCCGCGGTGTTGCCCGCCCTCGCGCGCCTCCGTGCCCGAGGCCGTGCTCACGCCGCCCCTCCCTAGCGCCACTGCGTGGTGCTCGCTGCCCGCCGCCGCGGTGTCCCCGCAAGCCCCGCCTCCGGCACCCCGCGCTTTCTCTCCGGCGCCGCGCCGCCCGTCTCCGGCGCTCGCGTCCGGTGCCGCCCCTCGGAGACCGTGCCCGGATCCGGCGAGATCCGGCCGGATCCGCCTCCGGTCGCGCCTCCCCGGCCTCTCCCTCGTCTCCGGCCTCCTTCCCCACCGTCTCCGGCGAGGTCCGTGGATCGGGATCAGATCCACCACCTCGCCCATCCAAACGCGCCTCCCCTCCCGGATCTCCTCATCCCGCTTCGTCCCATCCAGTTTCGGAGGTTGATTTTTCACCAAGTCCCTGATTCTGCAGTAATTTTCATGCCATGTTCATCGCATCGTATCTCTGCATCCGTAGCTCTGTTTCGTGCGTCTAATATGTCAAATTGTTCGCCTCAACAAGTACATCATTTCATTCCATTGCATGATATTCATTTGAGGTCATCCTGATGCCTGAATCATCGTTGCAAGAGTGCTTCATGATGTTAATCTGCTGAAACTGTAATAACGAGCTCTTTTGTCATTTTTGCCATGATTGATGTGTGCATCCTATGAGGTTGATGTCTACAGGTGTTTTGACATATGCCATGTCCTCTTTACAGAGGTGCTTACCATGTATTTTTGTGATCAATTTGGTGACTAGCACAAGCATGCAAACTAGACATCGTGATGTTGCTGATTTTAGTCCCTGTTCTGTTGTTATTTTGATGCCATGTAAACTTGATGCTACAGAGAGATCCATGCATATTTTGAGATACTTCAGTAAGAATGTTTTGAACATATGGTTATGCTCTATCCATCCTTGCCCTTGGTTGTAATTATGGAGTAGTCTAGCATGTCATTTTCGTGCTCTACTTTTGCATCAAAATGTTTCCTGGCAGATTGTTTACATGTTATTCAATTTTGCCAAGGTTGTTGTAGTTGATCCTTGCACCCTATGGACTTGCTCTTGCCATGCTTAGCTTCACAAACATGTCTTCTTACTGTTGGTTGCCTTGTCATGCCATGTAGTGCTCTGTAGTGAGTTGCACAAGCTCATAAACATGCCTTCATAATTCTGTTTCTGCCATGTTTGAATCTGTATTATAACTTGCTATATTTACATGGGTGCCATCATATTTTCTGATCCTTTTTGGCTTATGGTCAGTAAGGGACTTTTGATCTATGTTTGGAGTAGATTCATGCCATGCCTTTTCTTGCCATGATAAGTTCCTGTAACATGTTGTTTGGTAGCTCTAAACATTGCATCCTGATGTTATTTTCTGCAAAGTCTGAAATTGTTATAACTTGCAATCTTACCATGTGTGTTTGAGCATGTTCTAGTGATTTCTGGAGATAGCTCAGTGTTCATGTTTTGTTATGCTTTACATGTACATCATGCCCATGCCATTTGTTTTCATGTTGAGATGCTGTAGCTTATTGTTTTGATGCTTGCAATATGCCTAGTTGCTGTTTTGGACAGATTGTTGCTATAACTTGTTTCATGTGTGTGTGTTGAACCGTTGCCCCGTTTTGAGTGTGCTCTATATGAAACTTGCTTCATTTTGCATGTAGTTTCATATTATCATATTGCATCCTTGTTTTGAGGTGTTTGCTTGATGTTTGGGTGCATTTTGCATCAATGCCATGTTTAACTTGTGTTGCTCATATCTTCTAGACCGTAGCTCCGAACTAAATGAACTTTATATGTAACTTGACTAGAATCTCGTGTAGATCATCTTATTCGTCTTAACTTGCTGTTTAACAACTTGAACATAAGGTTTATTCAGATCTGGACCAATTTCGAAATATGCATATGAGGACTTACCGGAATTGTTATATGTTGTTCCCGGCCTCATTTAAACTTGCCTTGATGTGTTGCTCTTGTTTGCATCATCTCTTGCCATGAGTAGCCTCATGTAGCTTTGTCATACATCATGCTTGTTTGTGCATCATGCCTTGTTCATGTGTGGTGTGTTTCTTTTCGATAGTTCCTATTTCGTTGCGATCGTGAGGATTCGTTCGTCTACGCTTGGTTCATCTTCGTGGCTTCATCTTCTGCATGGACTCGTTCTTCTTCCTAGCGGGATTTCAGGCAAGATGACCGCTACCCTGGATCTCACTACTATCATTGCTATGCTAGTTGTTTTGTTCTATCGCTTTGCTGCGTTACCTATCTTTTTCTCTTCAAGCCTCCCATATTGCCATGAACCTCTAACCTTTGACACCTTTCCTATGCAAACCATTGCTTGGCTATGTTACCGCTTTTGCTCAGCCCTCTTATAGCATTGCTAGTTGCAGGTGAAGTTGAAGATTTCTCCATGGTGCACAGGATTTTGGTTGGGATATCACAATATCTCTTATATTATTAATGCATCTATATACTTGGTAAAGGGTGGAAGACTCGGCCTTTTTCCTGGTGTTTTGTTCCACTCTTGCCGCCCTAGTTTCCGTCATACCGGTGTTATGTTCCCGGATTTTGCGTTCCTTACGCGGTCGGGTGATTTATGGGACCCCCTTGACAGTTCGCTTTGAATAAAACTCCTCCAGCAAGGCCCAACCTTGGTTTTACCATTTGCCTCACCACCACCTATCCCTTTCCCTTGGGTCGGCCAACCCGAGGGTCATCTTTATTTTAGCCCCCCCGGGCCAGTGCTTGTCTAAGTGTTGGTCCGAACCGAGCAACCTGCAGGGCCACCTCGGGGCAACTCGAGGGCTGGTTTTTACTCATAGCTTGACTTATCCGGTGTTGCCCTGAGAACGAGGTATGTGCAGCTCCTATCGGGATTGTCTGCGCATCGGGTGGCTTTGCTGGTCTTGTTTTACCATTGTCGAAATGTCTTGTAAACCGGGATTCCGAGTCTGATCGGGTCTTCCTGGGAGAAGGTATATCCTTCATTGATCGCGAGAGCTTATCATGGGCTAAGTTGGGACACCCCTGCAGGGTATAATCTTTCGAAAGTCGTGCCTGCGGTTATTGGCAGATGGGAATTTGTTAATGTCCGGTTGTTGATAACTTGACACTAGATCCGAATTAAAACGCATCAACCGTGTGTGTAGCCGTGATGGTCTCTTTTCAGCGGAGTCCGGGAAGTGAACACGGTTTCTGGGTTATGTTTGACGTAAGTAGGAGTTCAGGATCACTTCTTGATCATTACTAGTTGACGACCGTTTCGTTTGTTCTCTTCTCGCTCTCATTTGCGTATGTTAGCCACCATATCATGCTTAGTCGCTGTTGCAGCCTCACCACTTTACCCCTTCCTTTCCCTTTAAGCTTTGCTAGTCTTGATACCCATGGTAATGGGATTGCTGAGTCCTCGTGGCTCACAGATTACTACAACAACAGTTGCAGGTATAGGTTATGCGATGATCATGACGCAAGAGCGATGCTTGCATGTCTTGAGTTCTTCTTCTGCTTCTTCTTCGATCAGGGGATAGGTTCCAGGTCGGCAGCCTGGGCTAGCAGGGTGGATGTCGTTTGAGTTTCTGTTTGTGTTTCATCCGTAGTCGGATGATGCTCTTATGTATGATGATGTTGTATATGTGTGGCATTGTATGCCTTTTGTATGTATCCCCATCTATTATGTAATGTCGATGTAATGATATCCACCTTGCAAAAGTGTTTCAATATGCGGGTCTATCCTTGGTGGGACCTTCGAGTTCCTTTTGGATAGGGTCGCATATTGGGCGTGACAAGTTGGTATCAGAGCCTCGACCGACCCTAGGAGCCCCCTTGATTGATTGTGTAGTTTGGCCGTTGTTGAGTCTAGAAGAAAACTGTTTTCGGGTCTAGTTATATCAGAGAGTAGGAATTCTTTTTACTCCTCAGCCCCTTCGTCGCTCTGGTAAGGAATCTTGACGTAGGTGTTTTGAATTACTCCTCTTCCATTTTCAAACTTTCTTTAGGATCACGCAGTTGGTTTTCCGGTAGTTGGTTCTCAACTCTTTTGATCCGGTGCATTTCTCGTCAAGTTGACTCGAGCATCTTCATCTTTGAGTTCAATCCTCAGTTGTTTTCTTTCCCACCCGCCCTCCCCTTTTCATCTCGGAACCGGAGTCCGTAATCGAGTATCCATCCTACTCGTGCGAAGTCTTTGCTTTCTTTCCTCAATGATTTCAACCGGTGTTTTCTCTTCAAGTTATTCGTCGGTTTCCCCTTCCAAGTTGCTTTTGTTTTCCCGCCCTCCCACCCTTTTCTTCCCAGAGTCTGAGTCTCTCTCGACCATCTATCTCATTCGTGTGGAGCCTCTTCAGTCCTTCGTCAATTATTTCAACCGGTGAATTCTCGTCTCGGTGGACATTCTTCATCTCTTTTCTTCTCCGATGGATTCAATTCCAATTTTTCGGATGATCATATCCTTCCCTCGAAGTGTTCTTCTTGCTTGTTCGCCTCTCGCCAGTTTATCCTTCCGGAGTGTTCAAGACATCTCAGGAGATTCGTCTGTGTTCCAATTAATTCGAGGTTGTCACCTCATTCAAATATTTCAATTGTTCCGGTGCTTCATTTATCTGTTCATCATCCTTTTCAACGGTCTTTTCTCTTCAGTGCGCCCTAACCCACATGTCTTTTTCCAGGATCTTACCTGACTCTTCTATTTTCTTGGAGCTTTTCTCAAATCCTTTCCGAAGTTTGACGTAAGAATGAATTTCATCAGTCATATGCCATCTCCAAGATCGCTTTCAAATTCTTTTCATCTTGGGTTCTACCTTTCCTCTTTTTCATTAGTCCGGAGTTTCTCAACAATTTCGGTGGTGTTTCTCGTCGTCATTTGAAGACCAAAGAAGATTTTTTTCCTCTAAATCTTGCCCGTTCTCTCGAAGATTCGTGGTTCTAGCTTCATATTATCCTCTCGAATTATCCCATTTGTCAGATATTTTTTTCTTACCCATCCGGAGTATTTCACGAGTTGATTTATTTTTTCATTTCACCGGAGGCCATCATTCCAGTTATCGTTCTCTATTTATCCCGGTGCTTCGTTCAAGTGTTCTTTAATCAGCTTATGATCTCTTTGTCCTTTTGCATCTAAATTCCCTCTAGCATATTTGTTCTTCTAATTCTTCCCGATGATTCAGTCTCTTTCGTCAGATATTTCCAAATTCTAATGGTGGTTCGTTCAAGATTCTTTTTCCTTGTTTATCATATTAATTCATTCGTTCTTTTCAATCCTACCGGTGGTTCATGAAGACTCTCTCAAGTGTTGCGCTATATCCCCCCTCAATCCCTTTCCAATGAGAATAAGTAATATGCAAAAATCCATTGTTTGTCATCAATTTAATTTGATGAAGGATAAGCATACAATAAATCTTATTCTTATTTCATCCAAGTGAGTAATCCTTTCCTTCGGAGTTTGTTCTTGATGAATAAATTCTAGTTCCAAGTGTTTTCCATCTTTTCTTTTCCGGAGTTCAAACTTCTTTGGCCATTTCGTTGGAACCTCCATCTAAATCATCGTAAGGCTCATCTTATTCTTTCTTCCTTCATTCTATCTCATCATCCTTTTGTTACCGGAGTTCTTCATGGTGGTTCTTCATGATTTAATTCATTTCTCAAGTATTCATCAAGATTTTTGTTGGTGGAGTTCAAGTATCTTTTCTTCTCGCGTCTCGAAGCGCAAGTAATTCTTCATTTTCTTTTGAAGTGGAGTTTTGCATTTCTTCGTTCTTATCAGCTATCCAATCATTTCCGTTTGCGGCTGGTTATCACATCATAGTTTCTGAGATGTTATCCATAAGTCCACAACAAGCTTATTCTTTTCGTTGTTGATTTTCTCAACAACTCCATTCAATCCTTCTTTCTAAGTTCATTTCTTTCCATTCTTTAATTCTTCCGGAGGCATTGCTTTGTTCATCTCGTCAAGTGCCATCTCATTGGGTGAAGCTCGTGTTCTATTCCTTCCATGTTCAGTCAGAGTTCTGCCTAAATCCTTTCAGTCTTATTCGTTTCTTATCTCGTTCTAACCGGAGTGGTTTCATAGTCTATCTGATTCCGTGAACTTTCGATTCTCGTCATTCTCGTCGTTCCTCTCTTATTCTCGAGTGCTCTCGATTCTTTGCTTGAGTTCTTGTTTCACCTCATCCTTTTTCCCTTCCATCTCGGTCCTAACATCTCGGGACGAGATCTCTTGTTAGTGGAGGAGTGTTGTAACGCCCCGGTTTCGATGTGCCAGGTGTCTGCCAGTTATTCGCCGACGTTGCCATGTCATTTGCTTGCGTGTTGCATATTGCCATGTCATCATGTGCATTGCATTGCATACGTGTTCGTCTCATGCACCCGAGCATTTTCCCCGTTGTCCGTTTTGCAATCCGGCACTCCTATGCCCTCCGGCGTCCCCCTTTTTGTTTCTCGTTGTGAGCGGGTGTTAAACTTTCTCAGAATGGCCCGAGGCTTGCCAAGTGGCCTTGGTATACCACTGGTAGACTGCCTGTCAAGTTTCGTGCCATTTGGAGGTCGTTTGGTACTCCAACGGTTAACCGCGTAGCCCGAAACCCCCCTTTCTCTTTGCAGCCCAACACCCCTCCAAAGTGGCCCAAAACCCATCTAACTCCCCTCCATGCTCTCGGTCGTTCGATCACGATCGCGTGGCCGAAAACCGCTCCTCATTTGGACTCTCCTAGCTCCCTCTACCTATATATATGCCCTCCCCGTCCAAATTCGCGGATGAATCCCCCTAACCCTAGCCATTTTCGTCCACGCGCCGCCGGACACGTCCGCCCGAGCCGGACATGTCCGCCAGCCACGTCGTTGCAGCCAGTCGAGGCCTCCCACGTCACCCCGCCGCCACTCTCCCCCAATCCCGCGCCGCCACCTCACCTTCTCTCTCCTCCCACCCACCGCGCGGCCCGCGGACCCGGATCGGGCCTGCGCGAGCCCGCGCCGCCGCCGCCGTCTGCCCGCCCGGGCCCGTTGCCTCCCGGACCGCACGCCGCCTCCCGCCGCCCTGCGCCGCCGTCCGCCGCCGCCTCCGGCCGCCGCCCGTCACCGCCGCGGTGTTGCCGCCCCTCGCGCGCCTTCGTGCCCGAGGCCACGCTCGCGCCACCCATCCCCAGTGCCACCGCGTGGTGCTTGCCGCCCGCCGCCGCGGTGTCCCCATAGGCCCCGCCTCGGGCGCCCCGCGCTTCCTCTCCGGCGCCGCGCCGCCCATCTCGGCGCTCGCGTCCGGCGCCGCCCCTCGGTGATCGCGCCCGGATCCGGCGAGATCCGGTCGGATCCGCCTCCGGCCGCGCCTCCCCGGCCTCTCCCTCGTCTCCGGCCTCCTTCCCCACCATCTCCGGCGAGCTTCTCCGGCGAGGTCTGTGGATCGGGATCAGATCCACCACCTCGCCCATCCAAATGCGCCTCCCCTCCCGGATCTCCTCATCCCGCTTCGTCCCGTCCAGTTTCGGAGGTTGATTTTTCACCAAGTCCCTGATTCTGCAGTAATTTTCATGCCATGTTCATCGCATCGTATCTCTGCATCCGTAGCTCTGTTTCGTGCGTCTAATATGTCAAATTGTTCGCCTCAACGAGTACATCATTTCATTCCATTGCATGATATTCATTTGAGGTCATCCTGATGCCTGAATCATCGTTGCAAGAGTGCTTCATGATGTTAATCTGCTGAAACTGTAATAACGAGCTCTTTTGTCATTTTTGCCATGATTGATGTGTGCATCCTATGAGGTTGATGTCTACAGGTGTTTTGACATATGCCATGTCCTATTTACAGAGGTGCTTACCATGTATTTTTGTGATCAATTTGGTGACTAGCACAAGCATGCAAACTAGGCATCGTGATGTTGCTGATTTTAGTCCCTGTTCTGCTATTATTTTGATGCCATGTAAACTTGATGCTACAGAGAGATCCATGCATATTTTGAGATACTTCAGTAAGGATGTTTTGAACATATGGTTATGCTCTATCCATCCTTGCCCTTGGTTGTAATTATGGAGTAGTCTAGCATGTCATTTTCGTGCTCTACTTTTGCATCAAAATGTTTCCTGGCAGATTGTTTACATGTTATTCAATTTTGCCAAGGTTGTTGTAGTTGATCCTTGCACCCTATGGACTTGCTCTTGCCATGCTTAGCTTCACAAACATGTCTTCTTACTCTTGGTTGCCTTGTCATGCCATGTAGTGCTCTGTAGTGAGTTGCACAAGCTCATAAACATTCCTTCATAATTCTGTTTCTGCCATGTTTGAATCTGTATTATAACTTGCTATATTTACATGGGTGCCATCATATTTTCTGATCCTTTTTGGCTTATGGTCAGTAAGGGACTTTTGATCTATGTTTGGAGTAGATTCATGCCATGCCTTTTCTTGCCATGATAAGTTCCTGTAACATGTTGTTTGGTAGCTCTAAACATTGCATCCTGATGTTATTTTCTGCAAAGTCTCAAATTGTTATAACTTGCAATCTTACCATGTGTGTTTGAGCATGTTCTAGTGATTTTTGGAGATAGCTCAGTGTTCATGTTTTGTTATGCTTTACATGTACATC
This sequence comes from Triticum aestivum, assembly GCF_018294505.1. NCBI lineage: Eukaryota > Viridiplantae > Streptophyta > Magnoliopsida > Poales > Poaceae > Triticum > Triticum aestivum. The sequence goes on from NC_057798.1 coordinate 151,535,530, forward strand.
ATTCCCATGCCTTTTGTTTTCATGTTGAGATGCTGTAGCTTATTGTTTTGATGCTTGCAATATGCCTAGTTGCTGTTTTGGACAGATTGTTGCTATAACTTGTTTCATGTGTGTGTGTTGAACCGTTGCCCCGTTTTGAGTGTGCTCTATATGAAACTTGCTTGATTTTGCATGTAGTTTCATATTATCATATTGCATCCTTGTTTTGAGGTGTTTGCTTGATGTTTGGGTGCATTTTGCATCAATGCCATGTTTAACTTGTGTTGCTCATATCTTCTATACCGTAGCTCCGAACTAAATGAACTTTATATGTAACTTGACTAGAATCTCGTGTAGATCATCTTATTCATCTTAACTTGCTGTTTAACAACTTGAACATAAGGTTTATTCAGATCTGGACCAATTTCGAAATATGCATATGAGGACTTACCGGAATTGTTATATGTTGTTCCCGGCCTCATTTAAACTTGCCTTGATGTGTTGCTCTTGTTTGCATCATCTCTTGCCATGAGTAGCCTCATGTAGCTTTGTCATACATCATGCTTGTTTGTGCATCATGCCTTGTTCATGTGTGGTGTGTTTCTTTTCGATAGTTCCTGTTTCGTTGCGATCGTGAGGATTCGTTCGTCTACGCTTGGTTCATCTTGATGGCTTCGTCTTCTTCATGGACTCGTTCTTCTTCCTAGCGGGATTTTAGGCAAGATGACCGCTACCCTGGATCTCACTACTATCATTGCTATGCTAGTTGCTTCGTTCTATCGCTTTGCTGCGTTACCTATCCTTTTCTCATCAAGCCTCCCATATTGCCATGAACCTCTAACCTTTGACACCTTTCCTATGCAAACCATTGCTTGGCTATGTTACCGCTTTTGCTCAGCCCTCTTATAGCATTGCTAGTTGCAGGTGAAGTTGAAGATTTCTCCATGGTGCACAGGATTTTGGTTGGGATATCACAATATCTCTTATATTATTAATGCATCTATATACTTGGTAAAGGGTGGAAGACTCGGCCTTTTTCCTGGTGTTTTGTTCCACTCTTGCCGCCCTAGTTTCCGTCATACCGGTGTTATGTTCCCGGATTTTGCGTTCCTTACGCGGTTGGGTGATTTATGGGACCCCCTTGACAGTTCGCTTTGAATAAAACTCCTCCAGCAAGGCCCAACCCCTTGGTTTTACCATTTGCCTCACCACCACCTATCCCTTTCCCTTGGGTCGGCCAACCCGAGGGTCATCTTTATTTTAGGCCCCCCCCCGGGCCAGTGCTTGTCTAAGTGTTGGTCCGAACCGAGCAACCTACAGGGCCACCTCGGGGCAACTCGAGGGCTGGTTTTTACTCGTAGCTTGACTTATCCGGTGTTGCATTGAGAACGAGATATGTGCAGCTCCTATCGGGATTGTCGACGTATCGGGTGGCTTTGCTGGTCTTGTTTTACCATTGTCGAAATGTCTTGTAAACCGGGATTCCGAGTCTGATCGGGTCTTCCTGGGAGAAGGTATATCCTTCATTGATCGCGAGAGCTTATCATGGGCTAAGTTGGGACACCCCTGCAGGGTATAATCTTTCGAAAGCCATGCCTGCGGTTATAGGCAGATGGGAATTTGTTAATGTCCAGTTGTAGATAACTTGACACTAGATCCGAATTAAAACGCATCAACCGTGTGTGTAGCCGTGATGGTCTCTTTTCGGCGGAGTCCGGGAAGTGAACACGGTTTCTGGGTTATGTTTGACGTAAGTAGGAGTTCAGGATCACTTCTTGATCATTACTAGTTGACGACCGTTCCGTTTGCTCTCTTCTCGCTCTTATTTGCGTATGTTAGCCACCATATATGCTTAGTCGCTGCTGCAGCCTCACCACTTTACCCCTTCCTTTCCCTTTAAGCTTTGCTAGTCTTGATACCCATGGTAATGGGATTGCTGAGTCCTCGTGGCTCACAGATTACTACAACAACAGTTGCAGGTACAGGTTATGCGATGATCATGACGCGAGAGCGATGCTTGCTTGTCTTGAGTTCTTCTTCTGCTTCTTCTTCGATCAGGGGATAGGTTCCAGGTCGGCAGCCTGGGCTAGCAGGGTGGATGTCGTTTGAGTTTCTGTTTGTGTTTCATCCGTAGTCGGATGATGCTCTTATGTATGATGATGTTGTATTCGTGTGGCATTGTATGCCTTTTGTATGTATCCCCATCTATTATGTAATGTTGATGTAATGATATCCACCTTGCAAAAGCGTTTCAATATGCGGGTCTATCCTTGGTGGGACCTTCGAGTTCCTTTTGGATAGGGTCGCATATTGGGCGTGACAAGTTGGTATCAGAGCCTCGACCGACCCTAGGAGCCCCCTTGATTGATTGTGTAGTTTGGCCGTTGTTGAGTCTAGAAGAAAACTGTTTTCGGGTCTAGTTATATCAGAGAGTAGGAATTCTTTTTACTCCTCAGCCCCTTCGTCGCTCTGGTAAGGAATCTTGACGTAGGTGTTTTGAATTACTCCTCTTCCATTTCAAACTTTCTTTAGGATCACGCAGTTGGTTTTCCGGTAGTTGGTTCTCAACTCTTTTGATCCGGTGCATTTCTCGTCAAGTTGACTCGAGCATCTTCATCTTTGAGTTCAATCCTCAGTTGTTTTCTTTCCCACCCGCCCTCCCCTTTTCATCTCGGAACCGGAGTCCGTAATCGAGTATCCATCCTACTCGTGCGAAGTCTTTGCTTTCTTTCCTCAATGATTTCAACCGGTGTTTTCTCTTCAAGTTATTCGTCGGTTTCCCCTTCCAAGTTGCTTTTGTTTTCCCGCCCTCCCACCCTTTTCTTCCCAGAGTCTGAGTCTCTCTCGACCATCTATCTCATTCGTGTGGAGCCTCTTCAGTCCTTCGTCAATTATTTCAACCGGTGAATTCTCGTCCCGGTGGACATTCTTCATCTCTTTTCTTCTCCGATGGATTCAATTCCAATTTTTCGGGTTGATCATATCCTTCCCTCGAAGTGTTCTCCTTGCTTGTTCGCCTCTCGCCAGTTTATCCTTCCGGAGTGTTCAAGACATCTCAGGAGATTCGCCTGTGTTCCAATTAATTCGAGGTTGTCACCTCATTCAAATATTTCAATTGTTCCGGTGCTTCATTTATCTGTTCATCATCCTTTTCAACGGTCTTTTCTCTTCAGTGCGCCCTAACCCACATGTCTTTTTCCAGGATCTTACCTGACTCTTCTATTTTCTTGGAGCTTTTCTCAAATCCTTTCCGAAGTTTGACGTAAGAATGAATTTCATCAGTCATATGCCATCTCCAAGATCGCTTTCAAATTCTTTTCATCTTGGGTTCTACCTTTCCTCTTTTTCATTATTCCGGAGTTTCTCAACAATTTCGGTGGTGTTTCTCGTCGTCATTTGAAGACCAAAGAAGATTTTTTCCTCTAAATCTTGCCTGTTCTCTCGAAGATTCGTGGTTCTAGCTTCATATTATCCTCTCGAATTATCCCATTTGTCAGATATTTTTTTCTTACCCATCCGGAGTATTTCACGAGTTGATTTATTTTTTCATTTCACCGGAGGCCATCATTCCAGTTATCGTTCTCTATTTATCCCGGTGCTTCGTTCAAGTGTTCTTTAATCAGCTTATGATCTCTTTGTCCTTTTGCATCTAAATTCCCTCTAGCATATTTGTTCTTCTAATTCTTCCCGGTGATTCAGTCTCTTTCGTCAGACATTTCCAAATTCTAATGGTGGTTCGTTCAAGATTCTTTTTCCTTGTTTATCATATTAATTCATTCGTTCTTTTCAATCCTACCGGTGGTTCATGAAGACTCTCTCAAGTGTTGCGCTATTTCCCCCCTCAATCCTTTTCCAATGAGAATAAGTAATATGCAAAAATCCATTGTTTGTCATCAATTTAATTTGATGAAGGATAAGCATACAATAAATCTTATTCTTATTTCATCCAAGTGAGTAATCCTTTCCTTCGGAGTTTGTTCTTGATGAATAAATTCTAGTTCCAAGTGTTTTCCATCTTTTCTTTTCCGGAGTTCAAACTTCTTTGGCCATTTCGTTGGAACCTCCATCTAAATCATCGTAAGGCTCATCTTATTCTTTCTTCCTTCATTCTATCTCATCATCCTTTTGTTACCGGAGTTCTTCATGGTGGTTCTTCATGATTTAATTCATTTCTCAAGTATTCATCAAGATTTTTGTTGGTGGAGTTCAAGTATCTTTTCTTCTCGCGTCTCGAAGCGCAAGTAATTCTTCATTTTCTTTTGAAGTGGAGTTTTGCATTTCTTCGTTCTTATCAGCTATCCAATCATTTCCATTTGCGGCTGGTTATCACATCATAGTTTCTGAGATGTTATCCATAAGTCCACAACAAGCTTATTCTTTTCGTTGTTGATTTTCTCAACAACTCCATTCAATCCTTCTTTCTAAGTTCATTTCTTTCCATTCTTTAATTCTTCCGGAGGCATTGCTTTGTTCATCTCGTCAAGTGCCATCTCATTGGGTGAAGCTCGTGTTCTATTCCTTCCATGTTCAGTCAGAGTTCTGCCTAAATCCTTTCAGTCTTATTCATTTCTTATCTCGTTCTAACCGGAGTGGTTTCATAGTCTATCTGATTCCGTGAACTTTCGATTCTCGTCATTCTCGTCGTTCCTCTCTTATTCTCGAGTGCTCTCGATTCTTTGCTTGAGTTCTTGTTTCACCTCATCCTTTTTCCCTTCCATCTCGGTCCTAACATCTCGGGACGAGATCTCTTGTTAGTGGAGGAGTGTTGTAACGCCCCGGTTTCGATGTGCCAGGTGTCTGCCAGTTATTCGCCGACGTTGCCATGTCATTTGCTTGCGTGTTGCATATTGCCATGTCATCATGTGCATTGCGTTGCATACGTGTTCGTCTCATGCACCCCGAGCATTTTCCCCGTTGTCCGTTTTGCAATACGGCACTCCTATGCCCTCCGGCGTCCCCCTTTTTGTTTCTCGTTGTGAGCGGGTGTTAAACTTTCTCAGAATGGCCCGAGGCTTGCCAAGTGGCCTTGGTATACCACTGGTAGACTGCCTGTCAAGTTTCATGCCATTTGGAGGTCGTTTGGTACTCCAACGGTTAACCGCGTAGCCCGAAACCCCCCTTTCTCTTTGCAGCCCAACACCCCTCCAAAGTGGCCCAAAACCCATCTAACTCCCCTCCATGCTCTCGGTCGTTCGATCACGATCTCGTGGACGAAAACCGCTCCTCATTTGGACTCTCCTAGCTCCCTCTACCTATATATATGCCCTCCCCGTCCAAATTCGCGGATGAATTCCCCTAACCCTAGCCATTTTCGTCCACGCGCCGTCGGACACGTCCGCCCGAGCTGGACATGTCCGCCAGCCACGTCGCTGCAGCCAATCGAGGCCTGCCACGTCACCCCGCCTCCACTCTCCCCCAATCCCGCGCCGCCACCTCACCTTCTCTCTCCTCCCACCCACCGCGCGGCCCGCGGACCCGGATCGGGCCTGCGCGAGCCCGCGCCGCCGCCGCCGTCCGCCCGCCCGGGCCCGTTGCCTCCCGGACCGCGCGCCGCCTCCCGCCGCCCTGCGCCGCCGTCCGCCGCCGCCTCCCGCCGCCGCCCGTCACCGCCGCGGTGTTGCCGCCCCTCGCGCGCCTTCGTGCCCGAGGCCACGCTCGCGCCACCCCTCCCCAGTGCCACCGCGTGGTGCTCGCCGCCCGCCGCCGCGGTGTCCCCACAGGCCCCGCCTCGGGCGCCCCGCGCTTCCTCTCCGGCGCCGCGCCGCCCGTCTCCGGCGCTCGCGTCCGGCGCCGCCCCTCGGAGATCGCGCCCGGATCCGGCGAGATCCGGTCGGATCCGCCTCCAGCCGCGCCTCCCCGGCCTCTCCCTCGTCTCTGGCCTCCTTCCCCACCATCTCCGGCGAGCTTCTCCGGCGAGGTCCGTGGATCGGGATCAGATCCACCACCTCGCCCATCCGAACGCGCCTCCCCGCTCGGATCTCCTTGTCCCGCTTCGTCCCGTCCAGTTTCGGAGGTTGATTTTTCACTAAGTCCCTGATTCTGCAGTAATTTTCATGCCATGTTCATCGCATCATATCTCTGCATTCGTAGCTCCGTTTCGTGCGTGTAATATGTCAAATTGTTCGCCTCAACGAGTACATCATTTTATTCCATTGCATCATATTCATTTGAGGTCATGCTGATGCCTGAATCATCGTTGCAAGAGTGCTTCATGATGTTAATCTGCTGAAACTGTAATAACGAGCTCTTTTGTCATTTTTGCCATGATTGATGTGTGCATCCTATGAGGTTGATGTCTACAGCTGTTTTGACCTATGCCATGTCCTCTTTACAGAGGTGCTTACCATGTATTTTTGTGATCAATTTGGTGACTAGCACAAGCATGCAAACTAGGCATCGTGATGTTGCTGATTTTAGTCCCTGTTCTGCTGTTATTTTGATGCCATGTAAACTTGATGCTACAGAGAGATCCATGCATATTTTGAGATACTTCAGTAAGGATGTTTTGAACATATGGTTATGCTCTATCCATCCTTGCCCTTGGTTGTAATTATGGAGTAGTCTAGCATGTCATTTTCGTGCTCTACTTTTGCTTCAAAATGTTTCCTGGCAGATTGTTTACATGTTATTCAATTTTGCCAAGGTTGTTGTAGTTGATCCTTGCACCCTATGGACTTGCTCTTGCCATGCTTAGCTTCACAAACATGTCTTCTTACTGTTGGTTGCCTTGTCATGCCATGTATTGCTCTGTAGTGAGTTGCACAAGCTCATAAACATGCCTTCATAATTCTGTTTCTGCCATGTTTGAATCTGTATTATAACTTGCTATATTTACATGGGTGCCATCATATTTTCTGATCCTTTTTGGCTTCAGGTCAGTAAAGGACTTTTGATCTATGCTTGGAATAGATTCATGCCATGCCTTTTCTTGCCATGATAAGTTCCTGTAACATGTTGTTTGGTAGCTCTAAACATTGCATCCTGATGTTATTTTCTGCAAAGTCTCAAATTGTTATAACTTGCAATCTTACCATGTGTGTTTGAGCATGTTCTAGTGATTTCTGGAGATAGCTCAGTGTTCATGTTTTGTTATGCTTTAACTGTACATCATGCCCATGCCTTTTGTTTTCATGTTGAGATGCTGTAGCTTATTGTTTTGATGCTTGCAATATGCCTAGTTGCTGTTTTGGACAGATTGTTGCTATAACTTGTTTCATGTGTGTGTGTTGGACCGTTGCCCCGTTTTGAGTGTGCTCTATATGAAACTTGCTTGATTTTGCATGTAGTTTCATATTATCATATTGCATCCTTGTTTTGAGGTGCTTGCTTGATGTTTGGGTGCATTTTGCATCAATGCCATGTTTAACTTGTGTTGCTCATATCTTCTAGGCCGTAGCTCCGAACTAAATGAACTTTATATGTAACTTGACTAGAATCTCGTGTAGATCATCTTGGTTCATCTTAACTTGCTGTTTAACAACTTGAACATCAGGTTTATTCAGATCTGGACCAATTTCGAAATATGCATATGAGGACTTACCGGAATTGTTATATGTTGTTCCCGGCCTCATTTAAACTTGCCTTGGTGTGTTGCTCTTGTTTGCATCATCTCTTGCCATGAGTAGGCTCATGTAGCTTTGTCATACATCATGCTTGTTTGTGCATCATGCCTTGTTCATGTGTGGTGTGTTTACTATGTTGCGTGTTTCTTTTCGATAGTTCATGTTTCGTTGCGATCGTGAGGATTCGTTCGTCTACGCTTGGTTCGTCTTCGTGGCTTCGTATTCTTCATGGACTCGTTCTTCTTCCTAGCGGGATTTCAGGCAAGATGACCGCTACCCTGGATCTCACTACTATCATTGCTATGCTAGTTGCTTCGTTCTATCGCTTTGCTGCGTTACCTATCTTTTGCTCTTCAAGCCTCTCATATTGCCATGAATCTCTAACCTTTGACACCTTTCCTATGCAAACCATTGCTTGGCTATGTTACCGCTTTTGCTCAGCCCTCTTATAGTGTTGCTAGTTGTAGGTGAAGTTGAAGATTTCTCCATGGTGCACAGGATTTTGGTTGGGATATCACAATATCTCTTATATTATTAATGCATCTATATACTTGGTAAAGGGTGGAAGACTCGGCCTTATGCCTGGTATTTTGTTCCACTCTTGCCGCCCTAGTTTCCGTCAGACCGGTGTTATGTTCCCGGATTTTGCGTTCCTTACGCGGTCGGGTGATTTATGGGACCCCCTTGACAGTTCGCTTTGAATAAAACTCCTCCAGCAAGGACCAACCTTGGTTTTACCATTTGCCTCACCACCACCTATCCCTTTCCCTTGGGTCGGCCAACCCGAGGGTCATCTTTATTTTAGCCCCCCCGGGCCAGTGCTTGTCTAAGTGTTGGTCCGAACCGAGCAACCTGCGGGGCCACCTCAGGGCAACTCGAGGGCTGGTTTTTACTCGTAGCTTGACTTATCCGGTGTTGCCCTGAGAACGAGATATGTGCAGCTCCTATCGGGATTGTCGGCGCATCGGGCGGCTTTGCTGGTCTTGTTTTACCATTGTCGAAATGTCTTGTAAACCAGGATTCCGAGTCTGATCGGGTCTTCCTGGGAGAAGGTATATCCTTCGTTGATCGCGAGAGCTTATCATGGGCTAAGTTGGGACACCCCTGCAGGGTATAACCTTTCGAAATTCGTGCCTGTGGTTATAGGCAGATGAGAATTTGTTAATGTCCGGTTGTAGATAACTTGACACCAGATCCGAATTAAAATGCATCAACCGTGTGTGTAGCCGTGATGGTCTCTTTTCGGCGGAGTCTGGGAAGTGAACACGGTTTCTGGGTTATGTTTGACGTAAGTAGGAGTTCAGGATCACTTCTTGATCATTACTAGTTGACGACCGTTTCGTTTGTTCTCTTCTCGCTCTCATTTGTGTATGTTAGCCACCATATCATGCTTAGTCTCTGCTGTAGCCTCACCACTTTACCCCTTCCTTTCCCTTTAAGCTTTGCTAGTCTTGATACCCATGGTAATGGGATTGCTGAGTCCTCGTGGCTCACAGATTACTACAACAACAGTTGCAGGTACAGGTTATGCGATGATCATGACGCGAGAGCGATGCTTGCATGTCTTGAGTTCTTCTTCTGCTTCTTCTTCGATCAGGGGGTAGGTTCCAGGTCGGCAACCTGGGCTAGCAGGGTGGATGTCGTTTGAGTTTCTGTTTGTGTTTCATCCATAGTCGGATGATGCTCTTATGTATGATGATGTTGTATATGTGTGGCATTGTATGCCTTTTGTATGTATCCCCATCTATTATGTAATGTCGATGTAATGATATCCACCTTGCAAAAGCGTTTCAATGTGCGGGTCTATCCTTGGTGGGACCTTCGAGTTCCTTTTGCATAGGGTCGCATATTGGGCGTGACAGAAGGTGATGGAGATGTTGGTGAAGATGGCGGAGGTGTTGGTGAAGATGGCGGTGATGATGATGGCCCGCGGCGGTGTTCCGGCGCCACCGGAAGCAAGGGGGAGAGAGCCCCCCTTCTTCTTCTTCTTCTTCTTCCTTGACCTTGTCCCTAGATGGGAGAAGGGTTCCCCTCTGGTCCTTGGCTCCCATGGCATGGGAGGGGCGAGAGCCCCTCCGATATTGGATCTATCTCTCTGTCTCTCTCTATTTCTGCGTTCCTAGATTTTTCCCTGGCACCGTTTCTTTTATATTGGGAGATCCGTAACTCCGATTGGGGTGAATCTTTCCCCCAGATTTTTCTCATAAAATTAGCTTTCTTGCAGCAAAATAAGAATGTTAACTGCCTTACGGGTTGCCCACGAGGGTCCAGGGCGCGCCTGCCCCCCTAGGGCGCGCCCCCTGCCTCGTGGCCCCCTCGGGCACCGTCTCACATTGATTTTTACTTCCAAAAAACCATAAATATTTCAAAATAATTCTTCGTACGTTTTTATCCCGTTTGGACTCCGTTTGATATTGGGTTTCTGCAAAACATAAAACATGCAACAAACAAGAACTAGCACCGGGCACTGGATCAATATGTTAGTCCCAAAAATAGTATAAAAAGTTGCCAAAGTATATGAAATTTGAATAATATTGGCATGGAACAATCAAAAATTACAGATACGACAGAGACGTATCAGTGGTCATCGTCGTTCCTTCTTGGTGGTGGCGGTAGCAGAGGGAGGCCGGCATTGCCCTGGGGACAGTCCTCACGAGGTTGATCCCGCCACGGGCCATCACAAGGCTGGTCCTGCCAGCGGTCTTGACGAGGCTGATCGTGCCAACCCTGACGGGGGCCACGATCGTCCCAACGGCCTCCGCCGTGGCCTCCTCCGCGGCCGTAGCCACGGTCGTTGCGCTCAGGGCGTCGGCCAAGGCGCCCATCGCGGATAGCCCTGAGCTCTTGGCAGTCGTTGGTGTGGTGGCTGTGCACGTTGTGGAAGACATAGAATGGGCGATTGCCCTTGGAGGACTCGGGGTGATCACAACTGTGCTTCATGTCAGGCTCGGCTGCGAGCACAGTCGGGCCCTTGCGCTTTATGTCCTTCTTTGGCCTTCTTGTCTTCAGGATCAGCTTCAAGGAGCTCGAGGAGCGAGAGGCGACCTTCTTCTTCTCTCGCGCACCGAGTCGCCATGTTGAACATCTCCAGAGCCGAGCACAGGTCCTCATGTATGGCGAGCTCCTCCATCATCTTGACATCCTGGACGCCATCAGTGAACGCTGAGATGATGGCCTCGTCTGACACCTTGGGTATCTTGAGGAGAACGTTGGTGAAGCGCTGGATGTACTTAAGCAAGGTCTCTCCTGGTTGTTGCTTGATGTGTCGCAGGTTGCCGGCTGCAGGGGCGCAGTCGCGGGTGCCTTGGAAGTAGGTGATGAAGTGCTCGCACCGCTCGTCTCAGGAGGAGATCGACCCCATCGGGAGGTTCAGGAGCCACAAGCGCGCGCCATCCTTGAGGGTCATGGGGAACCAGTTCGCCATGACCTTCTCATCACCACTTGCTGCCTCGATGCTCAACTCGTAGAGATGAAGGAACTCGGTCGGGTCGGGGGTGTCGTCGTAGCGCGGGGGCAGATCCGGCTTGAACTTGCCGAGCCAGACGACGCGACGAAGCTCTGGAGTAAACGCTCGGCATCCCGCCGTGGCCACGGGGGCTCGCCTCGGAGGGGGAGCCAGGTCTTGATGCCCACGTGCAACCACCTCAGGCTGCACGCGGTCTTGGCGCGGTGGTGCAAGAGGAGCTGGGAGCGCACGCGCCTCTGCCTGAGGCCGCTGGACAACCCGGTAGCTTTCTTCATCTCGCGCGGGCGCACTGCACGGCTGGTCGTGTTGGGGGCCTCGCGCCTTGGCTTGGGGACGATGTCTTGGTGGGGAGTAGGAGGCGGCACGTCGTGAGCTACATCGCCCGCCTAGGGCTGCAGGGGAGGCAGCGAGTGAGACAGCGTCGGAGCCTCTCCAGCAGCGCTAACGAGCTCAGCGATGCGGTCCATCCAATCCTCGTAGAGGTCGTCAGCCGAACGGTAGCGCAGAAGCTCACGCGCCATGAGCAGCACCGGCTGCACGGTCGCCGGCCCGCGACGAGCATGGGAGGATGAAGCAGCAGCCGGGGTCAGCGACGGAGTGGCGGTGCAGCCGTCCCATTTCACGGAGGGTGGCAGTGATGAATCTTGCTGCTCGTGGGCTGCAGGGCCAGTGGTAGCATTGGCCATGGGTGACAGGGAGCGGCGAGGAGCACCATTGTACGTGGGCGCTATCTAGGCAACGCGCACAGCAAGGGCTGCCCGGTGCTCGGCACAAACTCGACGAGCGTACGCCATGAGAACGGTGGAGCGGGGCTGAAACAACTAGCGGAAGAGAGGCTTCGACACGCCCCCTACCTGGCGTGCCAAATGTCGGATTCCGCGCTCCGCAGACACAAGAAAGGTTTGAACTCAGGGGCGTGTGCGAATAACTCAACTCTCAAGCCTCCCGATCCGCTGCTCTCATGACCTAGCTCGATGAACACGACAGAAAAAGACACGGCAGTTTACCCAGGTTCGGGCCACCTTGCGGTGTAATACCCTACTCCTGCTTTGTGGTGGATTGGCCTTGCGAGGGGCTGAGGATGAACTAGTACAAGTGGAAGAACAGCCTCAGGAGGCGTGTTCTTGTGATCAGCTCTTTGTGGTTCGATGAGCTTATCACCAGACGAGTCGCTCGACCCCTCTCTATGGTGGTGGCTAGGCTTTATCTATAGTGGCCTTTGGTCCTCTTCCTCCAAAACTTAGGTAGGAAGGGATCCCACAACAGCCAAATTTGAGGGGGAACTAGAAGTACATCTAATCCCGACGAAAGGTGGTCTTCGCCTGCAAAGTCTCTGAGCGTGACGTCATGGTGGGCTCGGCGATGACATCCATCCTACCGTTCTGGCCGTCTTGGTCTTGTTGCACACAAATGGCAACCTTTGGTTGATTCCTTGGGACTCCACACCTATGCTTGCCTCCTTGCACCAAAGAGGAAACAAGTTGTTGTGCGCCCGCTGGCGCGCGCCTGGCCTTGGTCATCATGGATGATATCATTCCAGCCTCGTGAGGCTAGGTCTTGCATGGAAATATCTGCTCCGCTCAAGAGGCAGCCTAAGGAGGCCGCTCCCTCGGGAGGTCTTGATGTCGCCCACCTCGCGAGGCTTGGCCCCTTGTGAGGGTCTTGCCTTGCCATAGTCGAAGTTGGGTCGTACCAGGCCGTCAATAAAGCCATGTCATGGGCCGCGGGCAGGCAGGTCTGGGTACCCTGGTTCCCAGAACGCCGACATCCGGTGATGATGGCCCCCTCCGGCAGGGTGCCAAATAGGGCCTAGACTGATTTTTTGTGGCTACAGAGGCTTGCGGTGGCGGAACTCCTGATCTAAGTTTATTTCTGAGGGCTTTGGTATTTATAGGAATTTTTGGTGTTAGTCTCACGTGAAGGGGGGCCATGAGGCAGCGACAAGGTAGTTAGTCAAATCATACCAAAACCATAAAAAATTGTTGTAAACACGGCATGAATACTTCACAAATTATAGATACGTTAGAGACGTATCAGCGCTCTAGGCCAGGAACACGCCTCCCCACCGCCTCGGAAGCCGTGGTTACGAGGGGAAGAGGCACGTATTGGCCAAGGAGGACGCTGAACGTGAAAGTCATGGAATCCCAGACCCCTTGGCGGAGTTCACCGACCCGCTGGAGCGTGACTGGATCAGGGCCCAGTACAAGTGGGACCGCATCAGAAGGATCTTTTATATCAACTTGAACACGAGGGAGTTCAGGAGACTTCTGGTAATTTTTATATTACCACATTATCATATTAGCTTCCAATCAATTCGACTACAAGTTTTGTCACATAGTAAACCATCCACGTTCCTTTTGCAGAAAGAGCAGCACCAAAAGGCAGCCGAAAGTGACGAGTCATCACAGTCGTCGGTGAGGCCCAAGTGGGACACCCCATTCAACCGGGCCCTGAACATACTGAAAAAGGTCCTGGAGGACAAACTGTCGTCCTATGGACGTGTGTACGGCGTCGGAGATGGTGCCTCATGGAAGACGTGCTACCACGAGGAGCCAGAGGAAAGAAGGAAGAGATGGGCGCTCACTTAGCAGACCATCGACGAGAAGGTCGCGATTGCAGTCAATAAGACCAAAGCTGAGACCAAAGAAGAGTTGCTCGGGGTAGTCAATGCAGCGGTCAATGACGCGGTGGCTGGCATCACGGCTCACTTCCAATCTTCAATTATCACCAGCTTGATTCCGGCAATTTTCGATTGGTCGAAGAGCAATCCAAATAAAGGACCAAAGGACTTTCCCATTTGCAGCTACGTCGGGAGCAATTCATTGACCATCACACCACCAGCACCATCTGAAGCAACTGCAAAAGGTCCCGCTCCTGTTCATAGCAGCCCGACCTCCGTCTCTGGCATGCTCGGTGGGCCTTCGTCCGTGGCTGAGCTCAACGCCCTCACGGTAAATGCGTCATACCCTTTTCACCAACATGTCTATAGTCTTCCATTTTAGTTGCCTTTCGGATGTTTGACATCGCAGACATGTCTTCTTCGTAGGTTGACGATACCCCGTGCACCCTACTCTACAACATCAAGGGCCAGAAGGTGGCCGTGGGAAAGGCAACGATCATGAAGCCCAAGGACCGCATGTTCCACAGCCGAGAGATGCCCGATGGCATCTTCAAGGTTAACATGGCCAGTGTCTTAGCGGCTTCAAGGATTTGCCTCCTCTGGTACCAGTCGATGATGAGGAGACCCCTAAGTGGATTGACGCATGCAAGAGCAGGTTATTGCCTTGGCTGAAGACTCTTCTTCGTGTCGAGGCGCCCAGTATCACACCAACGACAGCTTCTCAAGAAGGTATGAACACCACCCCACCTACCAAATTACCTGCACCTGTCGTGGTGGGTGATAGCGGACGACGCGAGGGAGAGCTTACATTAGTGCCAGATGACATCGCCCCTGTGGTCAAAGAAGCAAATGCTGATGATTTCATAGAGGAGGAGGATGATGACCCAGACAAGTATTTCAATACCGCCTATGACGATGGAGGATTGATGGTCCAGGATGACGAAGACTCGGGCTATGAGCATGGAGATGATGACTTGATGCTGCCTGATTTGCCGGAGCCGGAACGTCCTAAGGTGGAATGCAAAAAGTCTCTCGTCATGCGATCCTCGCAGGAGACGCCTCCAGATGCCACCTCTACCCAACAACAACCCAAGGTTCGTCCACTGATTAGCCCGACGACACTAGGGTGGTGGTTAGTGAAGGTATGGTGGGCTCACTACCGCTACCTGCCAAGAAGCAAAGGAGGAGACCAGATAGGAAAGGCCCTAAAGGTGCCAGAGCTGCTTCAAGCAGCCAGCCGCCTCTAGAGCCTCGGGTGGTAGACAGAATACCCGTCGAAGGTGCAAATCATTTCCGTGTCACCGGTGACCCGATCCTACATGCGAAAGCGCTAGAGCACATACTGAACAATGATCTAAGGAGACTCAATGAAGATGTGTTGGCCAGAGAGAA
The DNA here is from genome assembly GCF_018294505.1 of Triticum aestivum. NCBI lineage: Eukaryota > Viridiplantae > Streptophyta > Magnoliopsida > Poales > Poaceae > Triticum > Triticum aestivum. The sequence goes on from NC_057798.1 coordinate 151,550,549, forward strand.
AAGCCTTCTCATCTCGGAAAAAACAGGATACCCGCTTTACGCGGCTAAGGTGCCGGGTGGGAAGTTGTACGTCGAGAGATGGCCCACGGATATGTTCATCCTACGATTTGACTACATCTACGACATGTTCCACATGACCAAGATGGATTTCCAATTCATCCACATGTATGTGTTGTATCTCAACTTCTTCATCAGGCGCGAGAATATAAACTATATCTGCGTCGCGGACCCATACTATATGAACGAGAGCTTCTTGGCAGTTTGCAAAGAGCACCGTGACTTTGCGGGCAAGTACATCGCTGAGTTCATGTACGCTAATAAGGACAAGGAAGCGATTCTCCTGCCTTATCATCCCACATAAGTCATCCACAGATATCCTTTCGTAAGTTTTAATCATTCCTTTGCAAACATGGAGGCTAATTTGAGGTGTACTTATTTTGCGCAGAATACTCCCATGCTATGTACTTGGACTCATCTAAGAACATCAAGAAAAATGATTACACGCACAGGAAGAGTGTTCTCGATAATGCCCTATTAACTTCAGCCTGTCTTGTGGATATATCAAGGTGAAAAAGCACAGGAAGAACGGGCAGGGTTTCGGCCATAAGACCAACTTCTGCTGCATCCAACAACTTTACACCAGTAAGGCTAGTGGATTCTACCTCATGCATCACCTAATCGAGTACAAAAGGGATAATCAACGCCTTCGCATGTCAGCTACTACCAACGATGCCGAGATAGTTAGGTGGGCCACAAGCATAGGAAAGACACCGGATCATTGAATCCGATCTGAGTTTTATCATGTATAGTGCAAACATGCCCAAGTGATCATGAAGCAGGTCGTCGAACCAACATGGATGTTCTACCATGGGCCAATCACGCGGGAAGGTGTTCGAGCACTACTACTTGCTCAGCGGCTGGACCTAAAGCCTTTCAAGCATCTCGGGTGCTTCCTCCCTAACTATGAAGATTGGACCGACGACATGGAGGACTGATTGTCGATGACAATGTGCCACTACTGTCTTTCTATGGCAAAACTTTGAATTTTATGTGCGGCGAAACTCTGTGATGTAATTATACCATCCTCCTAAACTAGCATAGATCGCTCTAGTTAGTTAGTTTGGGTATGAGGAACTTCGTTATTTATGTTTACTATAGGTTGCTTGTATTTTGCTAATTGTGCCTCTTTGTTTTCTTAAGTACATTATGTTGCATATTATCGTTGAATTCATCAACTGACGATGCAGGTACATAGATCAGAGATGGTGAAGGATGGCTACGCCGTGTTCGTTGGGAGGGTTTTAGGAGTCTACGACCACTGGCCAGACGCTCAGGCCCAGGTGGACAAGTACCCGGGTGCTAGCCACAGAGGGTCCAACGGCAGAGCCGAAGCGGAAAGTAGTTACTTGAGGTGGACGCTTCAGCAAGAGCGGGGGCCGAACTGCCGGCGCCTCAAGTGCTACATAGTCGCGCTCTTGCTCATGCTGATCACTCTTATCTTCTACATCATGGTTTAGATAGAGATGATGAAACTTGTGTGTGTGCCATGCAGTTGCACTTATTCGAGACATGACATGACTTGTGTATTGCTATTTTCAAGATGTGATGATATTTGTGTTGAATGATGATGATGATGATGATGATGATGACAATGATGATGATGATGATGGTATGACGAGACTACTGTATGTGTATGATATGATGAGAATAGTGTATGTTTATTATGACCTGATGAAACTACTATATGGAGCCTGCACAAATACATCACAAATACATAGAGGGGGTATAAATCTGTCAAAGCAAGGAATACTAGCAGTAGTGCTAGAATGCATCTAGCAGTAGTGCTTGCTTTGTTGCAGCACTACAGATAGTTACCAGTATCGCTACCCTGACCAGCACTACTGCTAACCATACTTACCGGTAGCACTGGTCAGGGCAGCGCTACTGCTATAACTTTAGCTATAGCCTGTTAGCAGTAGCGCTGGACCCAACGCTACTATTATAGGTATTTCAAGCGCTACTAGTAGGCTTTATCATAGTAGTGATATATGTTGTTATGAATTACCAAAACCACCCGGGGATTAGTTGCACTTTCACGTTCCTTACACAGTCGGGGTTTGTGGGCCCCCCTTGACAGTTCACTTTGAATAAAACTCTTCCAGCAAGACCCAACTTTGGTTTTAACATTTGCCTAATAACAACTAAAATTTGCATAGGGAGTAATTAGCCCGAGGAGTTTTAATCTACAACACACGCCACTGCTCCTCATGAGTGTTGGTCCAAACTAGGCGATGTCCAGCGCCCCCTGGGCAACCAATGTCTCGGTCAACCCGACGTCTGGCCCAACCAGTGTGCCCTGAGAACGAGATACGTGTGACTCCTATTAGGATTTGTCGGTAAATTGGGCGGTCTCGTTGGTTTTGTTTTACCATTGTCGAAATGTCTTATGCACCGGGATTTAGGGCTTGATCGGGTTATCTTGAGATGGAGGTTTTTCCTCCGCGGATCATGAGAATTTATAATGGACTAAGTTGGGATACCCCTGCAGGGCTTAATCTTTTCGAGAGTTGTGCTCACGGTTATGGGAGACTTTGAGATTTATAATATCCGGTTGTAGAGAACTTGACACTAAATCCAATTAAAATACATCAACCGCATGTGTAACAATGATCGTCTCTTTTTGATAAAATTGGGGATGAGAATACGGTGGAGTTATGTTTGAAACATAAGTAGTCCAAGATCACTTCTTGATCATGTTAATTTGCGACCGACATGTGTATTCACTCGTCTTATTCTTTTACTCATAAGTTAGCCACGTATACATGCTTAGTGTTGGCTGCACCCTCACCACTTAACCTTGCCATTCCCATAAGCTTTTTTAGTTTTGACACTGTGGGTAATGAGATTGTTGAGTCCCCATGGCTCACAGATTACTACAAACATAGCTGCACGTACCTCTGAGACAGACATAGGTGAAGCACCACAGAGCTCTAGTGGGAGTATGATGAGGATCGTGGGCATATGTATGTCTCGTTTCCGAACGATCAGTAGTCGCTTCTTAGTCGGATAGATCTCGGAATTTGTAGCATGGGTGGTCTCTTCTCGTTTGTTTTCATCCGTAGCCGGACCCTGTCTTCATTTGATGAATGTATGAATGTTTGAATTACATGTTGTAGACATGTGGCGAGTGTAAACCTATATCTCGTACTTCCATATCTTCAGTAAATGATATGTGCGAAGATATAACCATCCTTGCGACGACCTAGTATGCGCTTATGCCCCTAAGTCGTGCCTCGACACGTGTGGGATATAGTCGCATATCGGGTGTTACAGATCTCTCTGAAGTTTTATTAATGTACTCATCTTAGTTCTTTCGAGCCCTTTCCAGATTTGTACACATAAATGACTTGTTAAAGTGAAACTAGATTTGTCAGCTCTATCCCTTTTGATGGACAACAAAGGCATAAACACACTTGATATTTGCATAACGGCTCCAGATTATGTGACGTTAGCACAAGATACAGTTCATGTGAAGCATACGATCACAATGAGGTATGTTATTGGGCATGATAACTTATCTTTGGAAATAATCATATAGTTCTCTCTTATGGCTTAATATTCTCATATGAAATGTCTCAGCATTTTGCTTTTGCTTGTATACATTTCTAAAAAAACTGCCATTCTTTTTCTCATTTTGTAGTGGAAGTTTGTCCAACAGGCATATGCGTGTCTTGTTGCACTTTCCCAAGCCGTGGCTGCAAAATCCACTTTTGTGTGTGTTGTTACATGATTGATCATGGGTGTTATATCACACATGAATTGCAATATAATATGCCTATCCCGATCTACATACATGATAAGAGCATGGTTAATAGTTTAGCCAGCTGCTGGATATATGATCTTGCCACATCATCTATAGTCAAGCTTATAGCCGGCAAGTATAATAGTTGCATATAAATATGTACTATTTTTTAGATACATGCCCACCTCATTGTCTACAACATGCCTAGTAGCGCGTGCTGCAGCCAGCTGTTAATCAGCAGCAGTATTGTATTTTTTTCCTAAGGTTGGTTGTAATGGGGAGTATCATATACTAGTATCATGCATATGATACTAGTGTATGATACTACTTCCGTAATGTATAGTATCATAAGTTAGTATCTTAGGCTGCCTTATTATTGCCATGCATGACACAAAGTAGTAGAACATTTAATATGATATGGTATCATGATATGATACCACATCCTCTCTTTCGTCATTTAATTGTGTGCCACATCATCCAAAAAGTCTAGTTGGCATGCATGATACCGCTTATGATACTATCATTACGACCAGCCTAATGTTTGCTAAAATTTTCTCCCTGGGTCTACCTTTGCTATTATCAACTTCGATGTAGAACCGAACCTTTCACTGGTGGAAAAAGGGCCTTTGGTCGCGGTTCGCAACTGCCATTAGTCGCGGTTGCGCAACCGCGACCGAACGGGCGCGACTAAAGCCCCCCCCCCCTTTAGTCGCGGTTGCTTAAGAACCGCGACTAAAGGCCCGTCCACGTGGGCGCCAGGTGGCCGTCGGGGCGGAGGACCTTTAGTCGCGGTTCTTCTGGCCAACCGCGACTAAAGGCCGCCGCAGGTTTAGGGTTTTAGCCCCCCCCCCCTTAAACCTGTTTTCTGTTTAATTTGTATTGTTTTATTTCTTTTGTGCTTTATTTTAATTTTGAAGGAGTTTCATATATTCTACGGTACTACATACATGCATATGAATGTACAATTTCAAATAAATTTGAAATTAGAACCAAAAAGAATTCAAGAGGAATATACAATATATATTCAATATCATCGGATGACCATATACAATTTTGAACAAGTTTCCATACATGATTTAATGCATATAAAGTTCTACGTCCTCGTAATAGTGTTCTCCTTTAGGATGGAGGACTTCCCTGCTGAACCATCCAGCTAGTTCCTCTTGAAGTGGTCGGAAGCGAGCTTCTGGACTAAGCATCCACCGGAGGTTATTCCTCTGAGCATTGGTATCACTCGGAACCCGCTCAGAGGTGTATCTCCGGATCATCTCACAGACATAGTATCCACATAGATTGGTCTCCGGTGGCTGAATATCCCCAGCATTCTTAGCCTTTAACATTTTGAATTCTAGCTCTTTTTTGAATTCACCGACCTTTGTATCTACGAACCGTCTCCAAACCCTACGAGGCAAAGAAAATTAAATGAACAAGAGAGTTATTAATTAGTTACTTGATATTAGGAAATGAACGAAATAGGCCGATCGATATAGAGCGCAAATGAATGAAAATAATTACTTCTGCAGCATTCTTCTCATGCCGCCCCAAAGCTTTGGATCCATATTCACAGAGTCGTGGACGAGACATTCTGAGGTGTTAACTTTAATTACTAGCAGAATCCAGTGGAACCTGCGGACACGATACATGCACAGTACGTCATGCATAACTCATCGATTAGCCGGCCACATACCATGCATGGAGTAAACAAAAGAGAATGTGCTCAAGACAGAAACACTCACTCAAAATGGTAAGGAAATAGAATATCACTTTTGAGTTCCTGCTTTGTAAGAAACTGCCACAGGTCTGCCTCCACGTCGGCGGGGTAACGCTCCAACACATGTCCATTAACGATGTGTGGGTCAATGAACCCAACATCATGGATGTTCCTTACTCTGCATTCCTTAATCTTCATTCTGCATGTATAATAGCGGACACAACAATATAGTTAGGACATATATATAGTGCAGGCAATATGAACGAGATGGGGTAGAAATTAATAAATCACTTACAGAACGTAGCAACTGATGATAGATTTATCGAGCTCGCGCAGATTGAAAAGCTGGAACAATTCACTCAGTTCAATTTGTACATAGTAATGTTTGAAGTGATGCTCATGTCTAACTTCCGCATAAATATATTCTTTGGCGTTTTTATTTTTTATGTAACCCTTGTACCATTTCAGCAGACCTTTCATTTGTGGAGGTAGATCCTTTTCCTGCGCAGGCTCGACGAGAGGCCCATTCTTGACATATGTAATTACTACCTCCTTCACTGGCGCCTCATCAAGGCCTAACAGTTCACGAAGAGTAATACCTAAGTTGGCCGCTTGTTCTCTGGCACTCGTTACAGTCAATCCCTGTGCTGCCGCAGCTTGTATGATCTCGGGGGCATCCGGACAGAAGGCTTCCACTATAAGCGGGGCAATCGATTGTTTACTTTGTTCCCCGAGCTGGGCAACTTGTTTCCCGCTTTTTTTACTTTCGGCCTTCTCCCGCTCTTTGTTCTCCTTGAACATGAGTGCCTGCCTGCGAAGTTCACGTGCATAGTCGTTAGGCAGATTCTTCGCGGCTTGGGACGGTGTGCTCAAAAATGACTTAGCCCACTTCTTTTGCTCATCAGAAAATACTGGCTTGGGCTCGGGCTCTCTTTTCTTCTTGCAGTCCGCCTTCCATTTCTCCAAATCAGCAGCCGCGGCCGCGTCGACTTCCTCGGCACTACGTTCCCAAGGCCTTGTGGGGAGAGGCTTCAGTGATGGCTCCGGTACCTTTGTGGTCTTAGGTACATAAGGGTCCGGGTTAATAATCCAGGACTGCTTCTGCTTCTTTGCCGGAGGTGGATTGGGGGGCGGCGTCTGATCACCCGCCGGACGAGGACTGGGGGGCGGCGGCTGATCACCCGCCGGACGTTGTGGACTGGGGGGCGGCGTCGGCTGACGTGACGGAGGTGTAGGTGAACCGCCACCACCACCACCACCACCACCACCGCCACCGCCACCACCACCACCGTAGGGGGGTGGACTTGTTGTCCTTGGCGCCTCGCCTGGAAACTTGATAAACTTCTTTTGCCATAGAATGAAATGGCGCTTGACATCTCCAAGTCTTTTCTCCCCTTCAGGTGTAGCAATGTCAATCTCCAGGTCCTCAAACCCTTGGACTATGTCCTCCACCGTGACACGAGCATAGCCATCTTGAATGGGGTTGTTGTGGTGGAGTGCTCCAGGTAAACATGGTAAAGCACTGCCGATGGCTACCTTCATGGACATGTTCCCGATAGGATAATACAGATGACATTCTTTCATCTCCTTTATATCGTCCACGGGGTAGCGAGGAGGCTCCGGTGAAGTAATTTCGACCACCAGAGGCTCCGGTGCAGTAATTTCGACCACCAGAGGCTCCGGTGCAGTAATTTCGATCGTCGGTGCATCTGCACCAGCCGGTGGGGCCTCCGTGGAAGCCACGCTGCTTCTCCGCTGCTGGCTTCCGAGATCCGCTGGATGATCTTCATGCTGCACCCGAGCTGCATCTCTTTCGGCTACTAGTACACTCATGGTTTTCTTCATCACATCCATTTCCGATGCCAACCGCGCCACAACATCTGCTTCCCGATCCATCTTTCTCTTACGGCTTCTGTAACCGTACGGGTCATCGTTCTGGGGGAACCCTATTTTCCACGGAATGTGCCCCATGCCTCGTACACGTCCTCCGTGTTCAGGATTCCCGAGGGCTTTTGTCAGCGCGTCGTTCTCTCTGTTGAACTTGATCTTCCCCTGTTGAGCATCCCTCATTGCGTTAATAAGGGCTTGGGTGGGTTTAATTAATTTGCCCCGGTAAACACACTCCCCTGTCTCCGGGTTCAGCGTTCCCCCATGCCCGTACCACCAGCTTTTGGCCCTTGGGTCCCATCCCTCCGTACCTGGACGGATTCCTCGCGCCCTCAGCTCGTTCTCCATCTTCTCCAACCTAGGCACCCAAATGCGATACCCTCCTGGCCCCATAACATGATTGTACTCCTTCTTAGCCGCATTTTCCTTATTTTTTTCGATATTTGAATGAACTGCTCCGATTTCTTTTGCTTCACAAATTCTGGCCAATCATGTTTCAGTTTCTCATATTGTCCTTTGAAATCCGGAGTCTTGTTCTGCTTGACAAAGTCATGGGCTAGATTTTGCTTGAATTTCCGGAATGCGTCGGCCATCTTATGAAGAGCGAACTGTTTGACTAGCCTCCTCCTCTCCTTGTTTTCCTCAATCTTGTTACCCTCCTCATCGAATTTGTTGTATTCCGGAGGTAGAACGAAATGTTCCATAAGCTTCTTGAAGCAATCTTTTTTTGTTCTCTTATCGACAAAAGTGAAACCATCAATTCGTGCCTTCTTTGGCTCATTCCACTCCTGGACGGTGATCGAGACGTTGTCTCTAACAATGGCTCCGCATTGGCTGACAAACTTGGTGGCGTTCTTGCGGGGCTCCAGCGGCCTGCCGGTTGCACTGTCGACAACCTCGATGGTGCATGTTTCTCCTTGTTTCATCGTCTTGGTTGCGCCACGCTTTGACGACGTACTCGATTGTTTCGACGATCCGGCCGAGGGCTAAAATAAGAAAGAGTCGCGCGCGTTAGTACACACATATTTATTCAAATCAGTTAGTTTGTATCACCAGAGGCTCAATGTATATATATACCTCGGCGCCGGAGGTGGTTGCTACTTCCATTTGAAGATCGTCGTTTATCGACGTTTGTTCGGCATCATCTTGCTGACGGCGCCCTTCATCTTCACCGTCAAGGTTCAGATAAGAAGAGATATCATCTTCTTCTTCTCCGGTCGGCACATATAGAATATCGCCGTTTATGATGCCGAACATATGTGCTTCACCGTCCGGATCATAGTTGTCCATAATCGGGTCAGCTCTATCGTCCGCCATTATGTCAGTCCTGAAAACATGTAGTAAAAACAAATTAATTAAGTGAAGAAGGGGGGCGGTGGCGGTGGCGGTGGCGAAAGGGCGGTGGCGAAAGGAGGGGGCGAGGAAGGGGTGGGAGAGGGTGTCGCGGTAGAGCGCGAGACGGGGCGGCAGACGACGGCGTCACGGAGAGGGGAGGCGAGGACAACACATTTATAACCCTCGCCGTCCCCTCTCGATCCCTAAAAAAACACCGCGCGCATCGCCGCCCCCCTCGCCGCCCCTCTCCGTATAAACAAATTGTCCGAACAGAGCTTGGAGTAGAGTGGCTAGGGTTTGGCCAGGGATGCGGATGGAGACGAATATATGTGGGGTCGGGATGGATATGAGGGTTATCGGTTAACCCGAACGTATATGGTCGGTTTGAGGCACCCGACTGGGTCACGTTTTTGTGACCGGTCATTGACGAGGTTGTCCACTTGGATGTATAGAGTAGGTTTGAGGAGCCCGATTGTTAGATGCTCTAAGGCGGGACCACCTATTTGCCGACCTGCACCCCAATAGGGAGGAAACGAGCACCCTCACCCCGACATCCATTTTTGGGCTGCCCCATGTGCAGGGCGGGGGGTGCTGGCCACACTCTTTTTTCTTTTCTTTTTCATTTCATTTCATTTTTTCTTTTCCTGTTTTTATCCTTTTCATCTTTAAAACAATTCAGTATATCAAAATATAGCAATGAAAAAAGATATTTGAGAAATCATAAAATGTATGTGAATTCAAAAAAATGAATCATAAAATGTTCATGGATACAAAAACATTGTGATTTTGACAAAAAAAAAAGGTTTTCAAAAAATGTTGATGATTTTGTGGAAAAAACAGGAATAAAAACATATTGTGTATTCAAAAAATGTTTAGGGATTTCAGAATAGTTCACGTATTTAATTTTTTCACTGATTCATGACATATTCGTGAATTTAAAAATTATTCGTGTATTTCAAAAAATTGATTTTATTAGACACAAAAAAATTCATCAAAACAAAAAAATATTAATGAATTCCAAAATTTATTCGCTGATTAAAACAGTGTTCACAAAGTTTCAATAAATTTCACAATTTTAAAAATTGTACGCGAATTTGTAAAAATGTTCATGGATTTGAAAATATGCATTATTTAAAATGTTCACAATTATTTTTAAAAAAATCACAAAATTCTCTCTCTCTCTCTCTGCTCTCTCTCTCTCTCTCTCTCTGCTCTCTCTCTCTGCTCTCTCTCTCTCTCTCTCTCTCTCTCTCTCTCTTCTGCTCTCTCTCTCTCTGCTCTCTCTCTCTGCTCTCTCTCTCTCTCGATCAACGCCGGCGAGGCCGGCCGCCGGCGAGGGCGGCGAGGCCGGCCGCCGGCGTTGAGGGCAGCGAGGCGGCGCGGTGGTGGGCGAGGGAGGCCGGCGCGGGCGGCGTACTAGGGCGAAAGGGGGCGGCGGGCGCCGTACGTGGGCGAGAGGGGGCGGCGGGCGACGGCGGGCGGCGTCGAGGGCGCGGGCGACGGCGGGCGGCGTCGAGGGCGAGGTCGACGGCGGGCGGCGTCGAGGGCGAGGGCGGCAGGCCTTCGGCGCGGCAGAGAACGAGCGGAGAAATGGAGGCGACGGGTCGGGCGGTTGTATTTATAGCCCCCCCCTTTAGTCGCGGTTGGGGAGGCGACCCGCGACTAAAGGGCCTTTAGTCGCGGTTGGGGAGGCGACCCGCGACTAAAGGAGAACCTTTAGTCGCGGTCGGGGAGGCGACCCGCGACTAAAGGGTAACCTTTAGTCGCGGTTGGGGAGGCGACCCGCGACTAAAGGACTTTTTTGGCGGGTTTTTCGTTCCCGCGCGCAACCACCTTTAGTCGCGGTTGGGCAGGCCAACCGCGACTAAAGGTATTTTCCAAATACTTTTTCTTTTTCAAAATCTTAAAAATACAAATAATATATCAAAAAATTCAGAAAAATAAAACTAATTCAATTCAAAATTCTAAAAATACAAATAATATATCAAGAAATTAAGAAAAATAAAACTAATTCAATTCAATATGTTAAAAATACAAATAACATATCAAAAAATTAAGAAAAATAGAACTAATTCAATTCAATATGTTAAAAATACAAATAATATATCAAAAAATTCAGAAAAAAAAACTAATTCAATTCAAAATGTTAAAAATACAAATAATATATCAAAAAATTCAGAAAAATAAAACTAATTCAATTCAAAATTCTAAAAATACAAATAATATATCAAAAAATTCAGAAAAAAAACTAATTCAATTCAAAATGTTAAAAATACAAATAATATATCAAAAAATTCAGAAAAATAAAACTAATTCAATTCAAAATTCTAAAAATACAAATAATATATCAAAAAATTCAGAAAAATAAAACTAATTCAATTCAAAATGTTAAAAATACAAATAATATATCAAAAAATTCAGAAAAATAAAACTAATTCAATTCAAAATGTTTCGTCAAGGGTAATATAATTCACATGATCCATTCACGGGTAATATAATTCACATGATCCATTCAACAAAGTTTGGTACAATAAATTATTACACATCATTTCTTCCCTTGTGTCCCTGCTTGCTTACGATTGTGCCGTATCCATGGAGCATCCTCATCATTTAACTTAATGCTTGGGTCGGTGTTCACTTTGAAGGGCGGAATTTCAGCAAACATATTATAATCTTCTGACATGTCTGTCTTGTCCTCCACTCCCACGATGTTTCTTTTCCCTGAAAGAACAATGTGGCGCTTTGGATCATCGCATGATGTACTGATCGTTTTCTTATCTTTCCGTTTCCTCGGTTTGCTACTCATGTCCTTCACATAGAAAACCTGAGCGACATCTTTCGCTAGGACGAATGGTTCGTCAAGGTAACCAAGATTGTTGAAATCCACCATTGTCATTCCGTATTGCTGGTCCACCTTTACCCCACCTCCTGTTAGCTTGAACCATTTGCACCGGAACAAAGGGACCTTAAAGGAGGGTCCATAGTCAAGTTCCCATATCTCCTCTATGTAACCATAATATGTGACCTTTTGCCCATTCTCGGTTGCTGCATCAAAGCGGACACCACTGTTTTGGTTGGTGCTCTTTTTATCTTGGGCGATCGTGTAAAATGTATTCCCATTTATCTCGTACCCTTGGAAAGTCGTTATAGTCGAAGATGGTGTCTTGGCCAACATGTACAGCTGATCTACAACATCATTGTCATTCATTAAATGTTTTCTCAACCAACTGCCGAAAGTCTCCATGTGGGCCTTCCTAATCCAGGATTCAGGCTTCCCCGGGTTGTCCGAGCGTAAAATATTCTTGTGTTTCTCAAAGTACGGAGCCACCAAGCTGGAATTGGTCAGTACAGTGTGGTGTGCTTCAGTCAGAGAATGGCCGTCCATACATATCGTTGATTTCCTTCCGATCGTGCCTTTTCCACTTAGTCTCCCCTCGTGCCGCGATCGAGGAAGACCAATCGGCTTAAGGTCAGGAACAAAGTCAACACAAAACTCAATTACCTCCTCATTTCCATAGCCCTTGGCGATGCTTCCTTCTGGCCTAGCACGGTTACGAACATATTTCTTTAATACTCCCATGAACCTCTCGAAGGGGAACATATTGTGTAGAAATACAGGACCGAGAACGAAAATCTCTTCGACTAGGTGAACCAGGAGGTGCGTCATAATATTGAAGAAGGATGGCGGGAACACCAACTCGAAACTGACAAGACATTGGATCACATCGTTCTGTAACCGTGGTAGAACTTCTGGATTGATTACCTTCTGAGAGATTGCATTGAGGAATGCACATAGCTTCACAATGGCTACTCGAACATTTTCCGGCAGGAGCCCCCTCAAAGCAATCGGAAGCAATTGCGTCATAATCACGTGGCAGTCGTGAGACTTCAGGTTTTGGAACTTTTTCTCCGCCATGTTTATTATTCCCTTTATATTGGACGAGAATCCAGACGGGACCTTCATACTGCTCAGGCATTCAAAAAAGATGACCTTCTCTTCTTTGGTCAGAGCGTAGCTGGCACGACCTTGAAACCATTCCGGATGCCGGTCATCAGGGTCTTTCAAACGTTGCTGGTCCTGCCGTGCTTCCTTTGTATCATTTGTCTTCCCATACACGCCCAAGAAGCTTAGGAGGTTCACGCAAATATTCTTCGTAACGTGCATCACGTCGATTGCAGAGCGGACATCTAGGACTTTCCAATATTCTAGCTCCCAGAATATAGATTTCTTCTTCCACATGGCTGCGTGCCCGTCAGCTCCCTTCGGAACTGATTGTCCGCCAGGACCCTTTCCAAAGATGACTTTCAAATCCTTGACCATATCAAATACCTCAGCACCAGTGCGTTCCGCAGGCTTCGGCCGGTGATCTGCCTTGCCGTTGTAATGCTTGCCTTTCTTTCTTACTGGATGAATTTTCGGAAGAAATCGACGATGCCCAAGGTACACGTTCTTCTTACAATTTGGCAAATGTACACTTTCAGTCTCATGTAAGCAGTGCGTGCATGCATTGTATCCCTTATTTGACAGTCCCGAAAGGTTACTAAGAGCAGGCCAATCGTTGATGGTTACGAAAAGCAACGCTCGTAGGTCAAATTCCTCTTGTTTGTGCTCATCCCACACACGGACACCACCCCACAGCTGTAAAAGTTCATCAACTAATGGCCTTAGGTACACATCGATGTCGTTGCCGGGTTGCTTCGGACCTTGGATGAGCACTGGCATCATAATGAACTTCCGCTTCATGCACAACCAAGGAGGAAGGTTGTAGATGCATAGAGTCACGGGCCAGGTGCTATGGCTGGAGCTCTGCTCGCCAAAAGGATTCATGCCATCCGTACTTAGAGCAAATCTTATGTTCCTTGCGTCAGCTGCAAAATCTTTGAACCATCTGTCGATCTTTCTCCATTGCGTTCCATCTGCGGTGTGTCTCAACTCCCCGTCCGACTTACGGTCCTCTTTGTGCCATCGCAACAACTTGGCATGCTCTTTGTTCCTGAACAGACGTTTCAACCGTGGTATTATAGGAGCATACCACATCACCTTGGCGGGAACCCTCTTCCTGGGTTTCTGGCCCTCAACATCGTCACCAGGGTCATCGCCTCTGATCTTATAACGCAATGCAGTGCATACCGGGCATTCATTCAAATTCTCGTATTCACCGCGGTAGAGGATGCAGTCGTTGATGCATGCATGTATCTTCAGAACCTCTAAACCTAGAGGGCAGACAACCTTCTTTGCTTCGTACGTACTGGCGGGCAACTCGTTATCCTTTGGAAACATATTCTTCAACATTTTCAGCAAGTTTTCAAATGCCGAGTCAGCTACACCTGCCTCTGCCTTCCATTTCAGCAAATCCAGTGTGCAGCCCAGCTTTTTCAGACCATCATCGCATCCGGGGTACAGCGCCTTTCTGTGATCCTCTAACATGCGATCCAAATTCTCCCTCTCCTTTTCAGTTTCGCAGCGTCTCCGTGCATCAGCAATGGTCCGACCAAGATCATCAACGGGATCATCACGTGCCTCTTCTTCACCTTCCCCTTCACCTTCAGCATCCTCCATGAAAGTATCACCGAAATGAGCAAGATAGCTTTCATCGATGAAATCATCCCCTTCTTCATCTTCTTCCATTATAACCCCTCTTTCTCCATGCTTGGTCCAACAATTATAGCTTGGCATGAAACCGTGCCGAAGCAGATGCATGTGAACATCTCTTGAGGAAGAGTAACCCTTCTGATTCTTACAGATAACACATGGACAGATAACAAAACCCCCCTGCTTGTTCGCATTAGCCACTACGAGGAAATCTTTCAAACCCGTAGTGAACTCGCCGGAGAGTCGGTTACCGTACATCCATTGCCGATTCATCTGCATTATTATAATATAAAATATATAATTAACCATCATGCATTTGTTAAACTAACTAGCTACAAACAATATAAATTAAACAATGAACTGCACACATGCATATTTTATCAATGACACATCAAAGGTTCATCAAGTTGCTAACCGCGATCGAGGAGTGTGGCTCCAACACTTCATGTCATGTTTGTTTCATACTCTTGGGGCATTTCATCAAACACCTTATGTGCATAAGAGGAACCAAAAGCAAACCTAGCTACACCCACTTGTGAAGAGAATGGCTCCAAATGGCTAAGTGTTGGCTGCTGGATGGGTATATATAGGGGAGGGGCTTTAGTTGCGGTTGGCCTGGCAAACCGTGACTAAAGGTGCCCGAAGGCCTTTAGTCGCGGTTGTCCTGGCCAACCGCGACTAAAGACCCTCACGTGCGCCAGCTAGCCACCGAGCGCCCTGGGCCCAGGCCTTTGGTCGCGGTTCACCTCCAGAACCGCGACTAAAGGTCCCATTAGTCGCGGTTCCTACAGCTTCGCGACTTATGGGGCTGGACGGAAGCCTGTTTTTCCACCAGTGTTTGGCATTCTGTTTTTAGTGTTTTCTGAGTCTTCTCTTCTGCCACTATTAATCCAGACACAGATGAGCGTTTCTATCAGCAAAACCATGAATGACATGGCCATAATTCTCAAGAGTCACAGAAGAAAAAAACCTTACAATCAATCTTGACATCGCAGTCACAAGGAAGACCTTCCGAGTCTCGAGTAATACCAAGGCGGGGGGTGCGTAAGCAAGATGGTGGTCCAGCGTACCAGAAGCTCGTTCCGGTGGATCACAACCGGGGAGACGGCTGGGAGCCTGGGATGGCAAGGAGGCGCCATCGACATCATTGAACTCTATGCCTAGCCTATCGTCGAAAGGTCTAGCTTCAAGGAGGTCGATCAAGGATGGCGGGAAAGATTAGCCGGCACGTCTATATCAATACCTATATTGTTTGCGTTGTTCTAAAAAGGGAATTTTTGTGCCTAGCTTTTTTTGACAGATTTCACGAGGGAATGTAATATGCTGGCACTACTATTTTTTTTAAAATACAGGAGAGAAGAAACATGAATGCTACTTCAACACCAAATCAGTTTCATTAGATTAGATTTGTCATAAATATATTTTTATATTATACTCCCTCCTATCCACTAGTAGAAAACAGGGAACTAGTCCCGGTTCCAGAGGGCCTTTAGGCCCAGTTCTGGAATTGGGACAAAAGGGTAGGGACTAAAGCCCAAAACCTTTAGTCCCGGTTTTCTTATGAACCGGGACAGAAGGGGCTCCATGTGGCTGCTGCGTGGCGCCCAGGCAGGAGGACCTTTAGTCCCAATTGGTAACACCAACCGGGACCAAAAGGCTGCCACGCGTCAGTAGCTCGCATGCGCTGGGGTTTTTGTTTTTTAAGGGGGGGTTTAGGGGTTTTGGAGGGTTAATTTAGGGGTTTGATCATATTGTGTTAGCTAGCTAATAGAGAGAAGTGACCTCTCTTTCTCCGTGCTTGGTCGATGCTAGCTACTATACGTATAGAGAGAACTCGAAATGCTAGCTAGTAAGCAAATGAAGGAACCATTAATTGCACAAGATCGTCATGAACATATACGTACAGAGAGAAGTGACCTCTCTTTCTCCGATATTGGTCGAACAACAAGTTTTCATATATCTATCCGACGCTACTACATATATACAATATAACATCTCTTACAATCCCTAACGTCTAAAATCCATGTCAACTTCCACATAGCATTCTCTGTCTTTATGTGTGATGTCGTCAAGAAAGAATCCTGCCAATTCCTCTTAAATTGCTCGTATGCGATCATGTGGTAGGAGTTCATCCCGCATCTGCCACAACTAATTTAAAGAAGGGGGTCAACACATATATATGAATGAAACTCAACACAATTGATGGTAATAAAATAAAATTATGAATATTGTTTACGTACTTCATATTGTTCATCAGAGTAGCCCCGCTTAGAGGTCGAGTTGTAGATGAACTCGCAAACATAGTATCCACATAAATTATTCCCGCCTTCCTGCCACAAGCACTTTATGAGAAATAGAGTTCAGCCAAACTGATAATCAAGCATGGTAAATGGTATTGATGAAACTAGAACCAATGAGAGATGCACGGAACTAGCCAGTACTACTTACTTTGGGGTGTGTAAATCGTAGCTCCCTCTACAGACCCGGAAACATTCCCGTGAACTTTTTTCAAACCCTGCCAGGCAAAGGAAATGATTACTTGATATCAGCAAATTAACAAAATTTGCCGATATGGTGCGATAATGATCGATTGAACTTACTTCTGGAGCATCGCAGTCATGTTCGCATAATCCTGGGGATCTTTACATCTCAAGTATAAGACAGTTACTATTCCCCCGTCAAGCTTAATCTCTAGCAGAATAAAGTGGAAGTTGCGCACATATAACTCATCAATTACATTACTATAACCTCGAGTAAGCGAAACAGAATATGCACAAGATAGTAACACTCACTTGAAGTTATAAGGAAAGAGCATTTTATCTTTGTTTTGATGTCAAAGTAACGACTGTAGCAAGTTGTCCTCAGTATCTTTGACTCTCTTTTAACTGAACATTCATTTATGGTATTTGGGTTAATGAACCCAATGTCATATATTTGTCCTTTTTTGCATTCGATGATCTTCAATCTGCATAATATAGTGAGGATAATTATATATACATGCAATGAAAGAGCTGAGCTATAGAGACTTAATTACAGAAGTAATACTTACAGACAGTGGCAAGTCATGAGTTGTTTGTCGAGGGCATCTTGATTGAATAACTGAAATAACTCCACAAATTCAACAGGCAGCAACTCAACTCCAATGAGGTCGTACTCATCTTTAATTCTCACCATCAGACTATCCTTCTCAGACTTCCTGCAGGTATCCATGTACCATTCATGCAATCTTCGCATCATCATTGTTAGAGGAGGAGGATCAGGTTTGACGAGGGGCTTCCTGTACTCATATCTGAAGATCTCTACTGCCTCTAACATTTCAAACTCTACATCATCGCTTAGGTAATCACCAGGATTGGTACCGGGCAATAGCCCCGGATGATTAGCGACGATATCGCTAGACACCTTGAGCGGGGGGCATGATTGCTTCGCCTGTTCGCCGAGCTGGGCATTGTTTTCCCACTTCTTCGTTGTGCTAATCTTGCATCACTGGAAGTATTTCCCGACCGCCGTGCATCTTCATATGTATTTTTAATACAGTAGACATAGTTGGAATCCGGCGGAGGCAGTGGTGGTCGCTTCAGGGCATCCAGAGTGCACTTTGCTTTCACCGGATCTACCATTTCCTTTGGAGGTGGAGGTTTTTTGTGCAAAATGATCCTCCACTTTGGCTGCCATGATGTCATAAGTTTCCTTGTCAGTCCTCTCATAGGGTAACTTTTCTGGAGCCTTGAGACATGGACCGTATTTGAATTGCTTCACACCTCTGCTTGTACTGCTAGCCGCCAGAGCAGCGACGTCTCTCTTACATCGTTGCTGACACACCGAAGAAGGCGGAGGAGGAGGCGGAGTGCTCTGATGCGCCGGAGGAGGCGGAGGAGGAGGCAGAGTGCCCTCACGCGTCGGAGGAGGCGGAGTGCCCTGATCACTCGCCGGAGGAGGAGGAGGAGGCGGAGTTCCTTGACTCGCCGGAGGAGGAGGAGGAGGCGTCTAATTTGGAAGCTTGATGTGCTCCTTCCTCCATAGACAGGTATTCCTTAAAGTAGCTCCTAGATGAATGTCCCCTTCACGTGTAGGGAAGTCAAGCTCCAACTCCTCAAATCCCTCCATTATTTCATCCACCATCACAAAAGCACAGCCATGTGGAATTGGATGGCAATAAAAAGTTCCCTCATCTTGCGGAGGTATAACAGAGCCGACCGCCGCCTTCAAAGTCAGGTTTTAGCATTTCGTCATTAGCTCGCAATTTTCAACCTCCATGATACTATCCACGGGGTAGCAAGGAGCCTTGAAATCGGGCTGAACGAGCTCCATGGAAGCCATGTTGCTTCTCTGCTGAGATGGTGAGGTAGCTTCTGGGGTAGCGTCGAATCAAGGATCTTCGTGCTGCTGAGATGGTTGGCCGGTAGCTCACTGGCTCTCAAGTTCCTCTAGCTTTGCTATTATTTTATTGATCTTATCCATTTCGCTCACTTCCAGTTTCCTCTTTCTCTCTTGGTTTATGTAACCACCACTGTGGGAAACCCATGTACCCATGGAATGGAGCCTGGTGTGCCTCGTGTTCATCCAAGGTATTCAGGATTCCCGAGGGCCTCTGTCAGCTCGTCCTTCTCTCTATCGGGAATGAACGCCCCTTCCTGCGTTGCCTTGATATATTGCTGAAGCTTCTTGATGGGTATTGCAAGTTGCTCATCCGTCCAACGACACTCCCCTGTTTTGGGGTCCAAACTTCCCCCAACCCCAAAGAACCAAGTCCTTGAACGATCTGGTCAGATCAATGTCGCTGCTTGGACCCCTTTAACAAGAAGGTCTTGCTCAGCTTTGCCCCACAACGGTCGGGCTTTGTAGTAGCCACCTGGCCCCATGTGATGGTGATAATTCTTCTTTGCAGCATTTTTCTTGTATGTCAGTGACCTTTTCATACCCTTCTCTGATTTCTTGTAGGCCACAAATGCGGGCCAGTGATCTCTTATCTTCTTATATCGACCGGTGAATTCTGGAGTCTTCCCTTTGTCGACAAACTTTGTGTTCAACTCTTTCTTCCAGTTCCTGAATAGATCTGCCATCTTCTTAAGAGCAAATGCCTTGACCTTTGGCTCTATAACTAGGTTATTCTGATCCTCCTCTGGCGGGAGGCTAAAATTTGTCATTAGCAAGGTCCAAAGATCACCTTTCAGTCTATCCTGGACATAAGAAACTTCAGGGTCATCCTTACTCTTATTCCATTGCTGGACGCTGATCGGGACGTTGTGCCTAACAATAGCTCCGCACTGATGTACAAATGTGTCCATGGTCCACTTGGGAGCAATCGGTTGGACATCGTCCACGACTTCTGTGATCGTGAACCTTTCATCCTGGCGCAACCTTTTCTTTGGGCATCGTCTCCTTACGGAAGTTTGGCTCGATCTGGAGGGCTATAAAAGAAGAAAGAAGCATTAATATATGTACATACCAAAACAATTAATGCATCAAGTCAGGACAGGCTTAATTAATATATATACCTCACCGGACTTTGCAATAGCTCCCTCCTCTGTTCGGTCACCGGAGCCGTCATCATGATCTCCTTCCTCCGGCATTCGATTACCGGAGCTGTCATGATCTCCTTCCTCCTCCATTGTTGGATCACCGGAGCCATCATCCTCTCCTTCCTAACCATCGGTGTCATTAAGAAACGACAAGGGATCACCTCCATCGCGGATTATATCCCCCAACAACTCTTCTTGTTCTAAGTCTCTGTCCATAGTTTCTGCAAATATTACAACATGGCAATATACAAACATGAGAGATGGATATATTAGTGGAAAACATAGACCTAGCTAGCTAATTAATCATAACAAGGAATCATATGCATATATGAGCAATGAATTAGTTGCGACCGCCTCTCTCATGCATGTATGACGTCCCCCCTTATGTCGAAGTTATCAGGGTTATACTTTCATGATATGACACTTTGCAAAAAATAGTCCTATGCCTCGACAACGCACTTTTAACTTGGTAAATTTTGGTGGCCTCGACAACGCTTCTAGGGTTTGGGGTGGCCTCGACAACGCTCTTTTAACTTGGTAAATTTGGGTGGCCTCCACAATGCTTCTAGGGTTTGGGGTGGCCTCGACAATGCTCTTTTAACTTGGTAAATTTGGGTGGCCTTGACAACTCTTCTAGGGTTTGGGGTGGCCTCGACAACGGTCTTTTAACTTGGTAAATTTGGGTGGCCTCGACAACTCTTCTAGGGTTTGGGGTGGCCTTGACAACGCTCTTTTAACTTGGTAAATTTTGGTGTCCTCGACAACTCTTCTAGGGTTTGGGGTGGCCTTGACAACGCTTTTTCAGTCCTGGTTTGGGTGGACTCGGGAGTTGGTCGGGCGAGAGGGGGTTGATAGACGTCCCCCCTCATGTCGAAGTTATCGGGAATATGTTTCGAGAGAAAATACAACACTTGATATGTTTCGAGGACTCCTCCCCCAATACGGTAACATTTTTTCCGGTATATCTAGACTTGTCTTTTCCCATATATCTAGACTTGTTTTTCTATATACATCCATCCATACATACGTAGCCACATACATACATGGAAAAAATGCTATGAACAAAAAAAACATCATATATGAAGAACATTATTATATAAAAAATCATCATATAAAAAAATTATATGAACAAAAAAATCATATATACATCCATCCATCCATACATAGCCACATACATACATTATATATGAACAAAAAATCATCATATAAAAAAATTCTATGAACAAAAAAATGCACAACAAACTTAGTAAATTTCTGTACAGCGGGCCGGGGCGGCGGGGGCTCATAGTGGGGGCGGCCGGCAACGGCGGGGGCGGCGAGGGCGACGGCGACGGCGATGGAGGGACCGGACCGGGGCGGACACGGGTGCGCTCGGTTGCGGGGCAGGGTCGCGGGCTTGGGGACAACGACGGCAACAGCGACGACGGGGCAGGGGCTCGGCGCTGATGACGGCAAGGGTTGCGGACGGCGTCAGGGCAGCCTGGCAGCATCGATGTGCTTGGCGTCGTCGGGAGCAATGGTGAGATGAAAACTAGAAAATTCTTAAGTGTTGTTTATATACCCACACCCTTGGTCCCAGTTCGTGGCTCAAACCAGGACTAAACACCACCCTTTCGTCCCGGTTCGAGCCACCAACCGGGACCAAAGGTGTTTTTTGCCAGCCCAAAGGGTGGAAAACAGAGACCTTTGGTCCCGGTTGGTGGCACGAACCGGGACCAAAGGGTGGCATTGGTCCCGGTTCGTGCCACCAACTAAGACCAATAGCATGTGCCTGGCACAGACGTGGTGAGGCAGATGTTTAGTCCCAACTCGCTAGCTGAGAGGAGTTGGGACTAGTTTATAAGCGCGCATGTGCCTGCCCTTTCGAACTCCTCTCTAATGCAGGCTTACGAGCCTAAACTCACTCTCTCCGCATGTGGGCCTACTGGGCCTTCTGCGGGCCTACATCCTGGACCAACTAGCTGGTTGGGTTTCTAGTCGTATGCAGGGTGTGGTGGCCCAGTAGGTGGCATTTTTAAAAAAATCCATTATTTTTGTTTTGTTTTTTGCTTTATTTATTCTCTTTTGTTTCTACCTACAGCTAAATAGTTAGAGTTTTCGAGTGATTCTTTTTGCTTTAGGTCACAAAAATTATAAACTTTCTGTTAGTGCCATTACTTTTCAAATTCGAATAGTTTAAATTTGAACTCTTTGAAATTTGTGTGAATCACTCGTTTGTGAATAACTTTACTTTAAAAATAGATTTTTGAGTGATTCTTTTTCTTGCTATTTAATATTAGTGTGTTTTATCATTATATTCTTCTTGCTATCAATGTTTTGAACAAAAAATATTTTGATAATTTTACTTGCATAAATTTTATATAATTTGAGTTTCAACAATACTCGAGGTTTATAAAAGCTTTTTAGTTGATTCTTTTTGTTGTTGAAGAATATTATAGTTTTGTTTTTGTTGATCATAATAAAAAAATATTTATTTATTTTTACTTCATTCTTTTTGCTATTAGATTTTTGTAAAAGCTTTTCAGTTCATTCTTTTTTGCTATTGGTTCATTTTTTTAGCTAAATGACCCTGAAATTGAAAAGCACTACAAATGAACTCTGAAAAGGTTGAAAGTTGGCATGTCATATCATTTCACCCACATAGCATGTGCTAAAAAGTTGAGAGGGTTACGGCAAAAACTGGATACACTTCGTGTACAAAATGGACAATCTCTTTCGAAGTATCAGGGTTTCGGACGAAAACTCATCTATTACAAAGGGATTTCATTTTTCTGAACTTATTTGAACTCCAGACTTTTTGTGTGTTCAAAATGCACCATTCAAAGTCACATCTTAAATTTTCAACCCTTTCTGACTTCATTTGGTATTTTTCATGCATTTACTATTTTTTAGCTAAATGACCCTGAAATTGAAAAGCACTACAAATGAACTCTGAAAATGTTGAAAGCTGGCATGGAATCATCATTTCACCCACATAGCATGTGCTAAAAAGTTGAGAGGGTTACGACAAAAACTGGATGCACTTCGTGTACAAAATGGACAATCTCTTTCAATGTATCAGGGTTTCGGACGAAAACTCATCTGTTACAAAGGGATTTCATTTTTTGAACTTATTTCAACTCCAGACTTTTTGTGTGTTCAAAATGCACCATTCAAAGCCACATCATAAATTTTAAACCCTTTCTAACTTCATTTGGTATTTTCATGCATTTAGTGTTTTTTAGCTAAATGACCCTGGAATTAAAAAGCAGTACAAATGAACCGTGAAAAGGTTGAAAGTTGGCATGGCATCATCATTTCACCCACATAGCATGTGCTAAAAAGTTGAGAGGGTTACGGCAAAAACTGGATGCACTTCGTGTACAAAATGGACAATCTCTTTTGAAGTATTAGGGTTTCGGACGAAAACTCATCTATTACAAAGGGATTTCATTTTTTTGAACTTATTTGAACTCCAGACTTTTTGTGTGTTCAAAATGCACCATTCAAAACCACATCATAAATTTTCAACCCTTTCTGACTTCATTTGGTATTTTCATGCATTAGTTCATATTTTTAGCTAAATGACCCTGAAATTGAAATGCACTACAATTGAACTATGAAAAGGTTGGAAGTTGGCATGGCATCATCATTTCAACCACACGGCAGGTGCTAAAAAGTTGAGAGGGTTGCGGCAAAAACTGGATGCACTTCGTGTACAAAATGGACAGTCTCTTTCGAAGTATTAGGGTTTTGGATGAAAACTCGTCTGTTACAAAGGGATTTCATTTTTTTTGAATTTATTTGAGATCCAGACTTTTTGTGTGTTCACAATGCACCATTCCAAGCCACATCATAATTTTTCAACCCTTTCTGACTTCATTTGGTACTGTTCATGCATTTACTGATTTTTTGATCTAAATGACCCTGAAATTGAAAAGCACTACAAATGAACTCTAAAAAGGTTGAAAATTGGCATGGTGTCATCATTTCACCCACATAGCATGTGCTAAAATTCATCTATTACAAAAGGCATTTCATTTCTTCACATGTAACCGCAATGATATTCTAGATCAAAGGCATCATCATAATAGTTGTGGAGAGAAAGTCTTCACTTTTTCTTCGCTTGTGTCCTTTGATTATTGCGCCGTAACCATGGATAATCTTCATCGTTTAACAGGGCGCTTGGTTCAGCCTTGACTTTGAAGGGAAGAATTTCATGAAACCTTTCATAATCTTCAGACATGTCTGTCTTGCCCTCCACTCCCACAATGTCTCTTTTCCCTGAAAGAACTATGTGGCACTTTGGCTCATCGTATGATGTATTCGCTTCCTTATCTTTTCTTTTTCTCGGTTTGGTAGACATGTCCTTCACGTAGAAAACCTGTGCCACATCATTGGCTAGGACGAATGGTTCGTCTGTGTACCCAAGATTGTTCAGATCCACTGTTGTCATTTTGTACTATGGGTCTACCTGTACCCCGCCTCCTGACAGATTGATCCATTTGCACTAAAACAAAGGGACCTTAAAATCATGACCATAGTCAAGTTCCCATATGTCCACAATCTAACCATAATATGTGTCCTTTCCCCTCTTGGTTGCTGCATCAAAGCGGACACCACTGTTTTGGTTGGTGCTCTTTTGATCTTGGGCGATCGTGTAAAATGTATTCTCATTTATCTCGTACCCTTTATAAGTTAATACAGTAGAAGATGGTCCCCTGGCCAACGAGTACAGCTCATCGGAAATAGTGGTGTCACCCATGAGATGTGTTTGGAACCAACTGCCGAAAGTCCTGATGTGTTCACATGTAATCCAGTCGTCACACTCCTTCGGGTGTGTGGAGCGCAGAATATTCTTGTGTTCATTGACATACAGTGTCACCAAGGTAGAATTCTGTAGAACTGTGCAGTATGCTTGAGACCAACAATGCCCATCCCTACATATTATTAAGTCCCCTCCTAGCATGCCTTTTCCAGTCAGTCTCCCCTCATACCGCGATTGAGGGAGACCAATCTTCTTGAGGTCAGGAATGAAGTCAACACAAAACCTAATGACTCCTCTGTTTGATGGCCCGTGGAGATGCTTCCTTGTAGCCTAGCATGGTTGCGAACATATTTCTTTAAGACTCCCATGAACCTCTCAAAGAGGAACATATTGTGTAGAAGTAATAGGTCCAGAATGGCAATATCGTCGACTAGATGAACTAGGACGTGCATCATGATATTGAAGAAGGATGGTGGGAACACCAGCTCATAACTGACAAGACATTGCCAAATCACTCCTTAACCTTGGTAGGATTTCTGGATCGATCACCTTCTGAGAGACTGCATTGAGGAATGCACATAGCTTCACAATGGCTAATCGAACATTTTCTGGTAGAAGCCCCCTCAATGCAACTGAAAGCAGTTGCATCATAATCATGTGGCAGTCATGAGACTTTAGGTTTTGGAACTTTTTCTCTGCCATATTTATTATTCCCTTTATATTCGACGAGAAGCCAGATGATACCTTCATACTGAGAAGGCATTCAAAGAAGATTTCCTTCTCTTCTTTGGTAAGAGCATAGCTGGCACGACCTTCATACTGCTTTGGAGGCATGCCATCTTTTTCGTGCACATGTTGCTTGTCCTCCCATGTCTCCGGTGTGTCTTTTGTCTTCCCATAGATGCCCAAGAAGCCTAGAAGGTTCATGCAAAGATTCTTTGTCACGTGCATCACTAGGCCTGGGCATTCGGTATAAACCGAAAAATCGGCTTCTACCATTCGGTTTTTTGGAAATTTGGTTTGCAAAGTTGAAAACCAAAAAATACAACACAAAACAGCTAACTGAAAGTTCGGTCAACCAGTTTTTTGGTTTGGTATTCGGTTTATATCGAGACCTTTTGCTGTGTGTAATTCTTTCATCCAATTGTGCTATTATATAGTCTAGCACGCCACCCCCTTCTATGTGCACGGCCGAGGTGGGACTAAACAACCGGAGCGACTCCTTCTGGTTTATGTATGTGACATGTACTAGTAGGTACGACGTACGAACAACAGAAGCCTTGCTGGATAAAAAGAAGCCCATAGCAGCATGGGCCTTGTATGCACGTTGGTGGCTTGGCCCATGATGTGCTTTGTCGCTGCCATGAGCACGTTGCACGTTCTCCTTTGGCTCCACGTTCACGTGCGCGAGGCACTCGTTTGGCTGCACGTTCACACGTCCCAAGTATGTTTGATTTTCTTTTCGGTTAACCAAGCTAGAACCGAATCAACCAAAGTAAGTTCGGTTAGCAGAGTTAAAAACCAAAATTTTCTATAATAGCAATAAAAACCAAAATTTCGTTTTTATCAGTTTTGATGTCGGTTCGGTCTTTGGTTTGTCGGTTTTTATGCCCACCCCTATGCATCACTTTGATTGCAGAGCGGACCTCTAGGTCTTTCCAATAGGATAGGTCCCAAAATATAGATTTCTTCTTCCACATGGGTGTGCGTCCCTTAGCGTCATTCGGAACAGATAGTCCGTCGGGACCCTTTCCAAATATTACTTCTAAATCATTGACCATAGCAAGTATGTGATCACCAGTATGGACGGCAGGCTTCTTCTGGTGATCTGCCTTGTCTTTGAGATGCTTGCCTTTCTTTCAACATTGATGGTTGGTTGGAAGAAATCGACGATGTCCCAGGTACACATTCTTCCTGCATTTGTCCAAATATATACTTTCGGTGTTATCTAAACAGTGCGTGCATGCGTGGTATCCCTTGTTTGTCTATCCTGAAAGGTTACTGAGAGCAGGCCAATCATTGATGGTTACAAACAGCAACGCATGTAGGTCAAATTCCTATTGTTTGTGCTCATCCCACACACATACACCTTTTCCATTACACGGCTGTAAAAGTTCTTCAACTAATGGTCTTAGGTACACATCAAGGTCGTTGTCGAGTTTCTTAGGGCCTTGGATGAGCACTGGCATCACAATGAACTTCTGCTTCATGCACAACCAAGGAGGAAGGTTATAGATACATAGAGTCATGGGTCAGGTGCTATGATTGCTGCTCCGCTCCCCAAAGGGATTAATGCCATCTACACTTAAACCAAACCATATGTTCCTTGTGTCACTTGCAAAGTCCCGCCACCTTCTCTCAATTTTTATCCACTGCGACCCGTCAGCGGGAGCTCTCAACTTCCCGTCTTTCTTACGGTCCTCTTTGTGCCATCGCATCAACTTGGCATGCTCTTTGTTTCTGCACAGACATTTCAACTGTGGTATTATAGGAGCATACCACATCACCTTGGCAGGAACCCTCTTCCTGGGGTGCTCGCCGTCAACATCACCAGGATCATCTCGTTTGATCGTATACCATAATGCACCGCATACCGGGCATGCGTTCAAATCCTCATACGCACCTGATACGTCTCCAACGTATCTATAATTTTTTTTATTGTTCCATGCTATTGCATTATCTGTTTTGGATGTTTAATGGGCATTAATATGTTATTTTATATTAGTTTTGGGACTAACCTATTAACCGAGGGCCCGGTGCCAATTTCTGTTTTTTGCCTATTTTAGAGTTTTGCAAAAAAGGAATACCAAACGGAGTCCAAACGGAATGAAACCTTCGCGATGATCTTTCTTGGACCAAAAGCAAACCAGAAGATTTGGAGATGAAGTCAGACACGCAACGAGGAAGCACGAGGCAGGAGGGTGCGCCTAGGGGATAGGGCGCGCCCCCACCTTCGTGGGCCCCTCATGGCTCCCCTGACCTAGTTCCTTCGCCTATATATACTCTTATACCCTAAAAACATCAGGGGAGCCATGAAACCACTTTTCCACCGCCGCAACCTTCTGTACCTGTGAGATCCCATCTAGGGGCCTTTTCCGGTGTCCTGCCGAAGGGGGATTCGATCACGGAGGGCTTCTACATCAACACCATTACCTCTCCAATGAAGCATGAGTAGTTTACCACAGACCTTCGGGTCCATAGTTATTATCTAGATGGCTTCTTCTCTCTCTTTGATTCTCAATACCATGTTCTCCTTGATGTTCTTGGAGATCTAATCGATGTAATACTCTTTTGCGGTGTGTTTGCCGAGATCCGATGAATTGTGGATTTATGATCAAGATTATCTATGAATATTATTTGGTTCTTCTTTGAATTCTTATATGCATGATTTGATATCTTTGCAAGTCTCTTCGAATTATCGGTTTAGTTTGGCCTACTAGATTGATCTTTCTTGCAATGGGAGAAGTGCTTAGCTTTGGGTTTAATCTTGCGGTGTCCTTTCCCAGTGACAGTAGGGGCAGCAAGGCACATATTGTATTGTTGCCATCGAGGATAACAAGATGGGGTTTTCATCATATTGCTTGAGTTAATTCCTCTACATCATGTCATCTTGCTTAATGTGTTACTCCATTCTTTATGAACTTAATACTCTAGATGCATGCTGGATAGCGGTCGATGTGTGGAGTAATAGTAGTAGATGCAGGCAGGAGTCGGTCTACCTGACACAGACGTGATGCCTATGTTCATGATCACTGCCTTAGATGTTGTCATAATTATGCGCTTTTCTATCAATTGCTCGGCAGTAATTTGTTCACCCACCGTAATATATGCTACCTTGAGAGAAGCCACTAGTGAAACCTATGGCCCCTGGGTCTCTTTTCCATATTATTGAATCTTGTTTACATCTTGCTAGTTTCTGATATACTATTTTGCAATCTTTTACTTTTCGATCTATAAACCAAAAATACCAAAAATATTTACTTTACCATCTATCTATCTCTATCAGATCTCACTTTTGCAAGTGACCGTGAAGGGATTGACAACCCCTTTATCGCGTTGGGTGCAAGTTCTTGATTATTTGTGCAGGTATTCGGTGACTTGTGTGTTGTCTCCTACTGGATTGATACCTTGGTTCTCAAAACTGAGGAAATACTTACGCTACTTTGCTGCATCACCTTTTCCTCTTCAAGGGAAAACCAACACAAGCTCAAGAGGTAGCAAGTAGGATTTTTGGCGCCATTGCCGGGGAGATCTACGCCAAGTCAAGCCATACCAAGTACCCATCATAAACTCTTCTCTCTTGCATTACATTATTCGCCATTCACCTCTCGTTTTCCTCTCCCCCACTTCTAAAACGATTTTCAAAAACCTTTGCCTTTTCTTCGCCTTCTTCCTGTATGTATTTTTGTTTGTGTTTCCATGTGCCTTCTATTTGCTTGCATCTTTTCTTGCTTAAAATCTATTGATATGGATCCACTTAAAGTGTTCTACTTGGATCATCTTCGATCTATATGTGCTTGTGCTGAAACAACAACTAGCTTAGTTGAGGGAAATCCTTAGATGAGCATGCTCATTTTATGCGTCACCGTTTTTCTGGAAAAAAAGGAGACTCTTATGGAATCAAATAAATAGTTTGTTGTGCTATGCTTGGAATCTTTGTGAAATTTATGATTTTACTTGTTGCTCTAAGAACCCTAAAAAACACCTTCCCTACCTATGTGAGGTTAATGATAATGAAATCTTATCTTCTTATGCAAAGGGTGTTTATAGGTACTATGATATCGAACAAATTGAAGAATTTTTTGCTTTTAAGGGTGCTTATGAAGTTGCTTCTTTGATTGAAAAGTATGATATTACTCTCTACAAATCTGAAAATTTTGACATACTTAAATATTGCTATGAAAACTATGCTCATAATGTCTATGTCAAAGAATTTATTGAAAGAATGATCATTGCGCTGGAAGAAAATAATGATATGCATGAATCTATAGATAATTATGATTCTAATGATTTGATTGAAATATCCCTTGATGAACATGATGCTTGCTATTCTTGTGGCCATGATGCCAATTTTTATGAAGACGAATTTGCTATAATTCCTTATGTTAAACATCAGATCATTGCTATTGCAACCATACTTGATAGTTCCTTTGATGAAAAGCATGATTTCAATGATGTTATTACAAATTCTGTTAATGTCAATTGTGTTAATGATATGCAAAACCTCAAGCTTGGGATGCTAGTTTTGCTATGACTACTATTTGTTGCAATGATCATGATTGGGGTGATTCTTCTTATGATCTTGAAAATTTATTTAAGCCCCATGATGAATATGAGATTGAGAATAGTGTTTGCAATATTATTGAAAGTGGGTTTGGAAGAGTGTCAACCTTAGATCCAACATTTCTGGAGAATGTTCAATCTTATGAAATTTTTGATAAAAGTGGATTTGGAGAGGTCATGACTTTAGTTAATGTTAATCCCACTATTTTGGAAGAGTGTCAACTGTTGAAAATATTTTATGTGATAGCTATTTTGTTTAATTTGCTTATGATCCCACATGTAATTATTATGAGATAGGAAAATATGGTTGTAGAAATTTCATGTTACTAAATTACCTCTCGTTATGTTGAGATTGGTATTGTTTCTTTCCGCTTCCTTGCATATGCTAGTTTTTGCTTGCTATGATAATTTATTTGCCTAAAGATGCCTATGCATAGGAAGTATGTTAGAATTAGATGTGTTTGTCACGTGTTTCATGATGCTCTCTTTGCACTTCAATTCTTCTGTTTCATGTGAGCATCATCGAAATCTCAATGCCTAGCTAGGGGCGTTAAACGATAGCGCTAGTTGGGAGGCAACCCAATTTTATTTTTGTTCTTTACTTTTTGCTTCTGTTTAGTAATAAATAATCTATCTAGCCTCTGATTAGATGTAGTTTTATGTTTTAATTAGTGTTTGTGCCAAGTACGACCTTTGGGATAGCTTATGGTGATAGTTGTGTTGATCCTGCTGAAAATCAGAAACTTTTGCGCTTAGTAAATTAGTTTTGAAACTTCACAGAAATGTGCTTTTGATCTGATTATTTTTGCTATGGATTGGTACACAAACTGTTCAGATTTTCCTAATTTGGTAGGATTTTTAGAGTTACAGAAGTATTAGAGAGTTACATATTACTACAGACTGTTCTGTTTTTGACAGATCCTACTTTTTCGCATGTTGTTTGCTTATTTTGATTAATCTATGAGTAGTATCGGGGGTATGAACCATAGAGAAGTTGGAATAAAGTAGATTTTACACCAATATAAATAAAGAATGAGTTCACAACAGTACCTTAAAATGGTGATTTATTTTCTTATACTAATGGAGCTCATGAGATTTTCTGTCGAGTTTTGTGTTGTGAAGTTTTTAAGTTTTGGGTAAGGATTTGATGGACTTTGGAATAAGGAGTGGCAAGATCCTAAGCTTGGGGATGCCCAAGGCACCCCAAGGTAAAATTCAAGGACAACCAAAAGCCTAAGCTTGGGGATGCCCCGGAAGGCATCCCCTCTTTCGTCATCGTCTATCGGTAACTTCACTTGAGGCTATATTTTTATTCACCACATGATATGTGTTTTGCTTGGAGTGTATTGTATGATTTGAGTCTTTGCTTTTTAGTTTACCACAATAATCCTTGTTGTACACACCTTTTGGGAGAGACACGCATGAATCGTGATTTATTAGAATACTCTATGTGCTTCACTTATATCTTTTGAGCTAGACAATATTGCTCTAGTGATTCACTTATATCTTTTTAGAGCACGGCGGTGGTTTTATTTTATAGAAATTGTTGAACTCTCATGCCTCACTTATATTATTTTGAGAGTCTTCTAGAACAGCATGGTAATTTGCTTTGGTTATAAAATTAGTCCTAATATGATAGGCATCCAAGATGGATATAATAAAAACTTTCATGTAAAGTGCATTGAATACTATGAGAAGTTTGATTCTTTATGATTGTTTTGAGATATGAAGATGGTGATATTAGAGTCATGCTAGTGGAGTAGTTGTGAATTTGAGAGATACTTGTGTTAAAGTTTGTGATTCTCGTAGCATGCACGTATGGTAAACCGTTATGTGATGAAGTTCGAGCATGATTTATTTATTGATTGTCTTCCTTATGAGTGGCGGTCCGGGACGAGCGATGGTCTTTTCCTACCAATCTATCCCCCTAGGAGCATGCGTGTAGTACTTCATTTCGATAACTAATAGATTTTTGCAATAAGTATGTGAGTTCTTTATGACTAATGTTGAGTCCACGGATTATACGCACTCTCACCCTTCCACCATTGCTAGACTCTCTTGTGTTGCGCAATTTTCGCCGATACCATACACCCACCATATACCTTCCTCAAAACAGCCACCATACCTACCTATTATGGCATTTCCATAGCCATTCCGAGATATATTGCCATGCAACTTTCCACCGTTCTGTTTATTATGACACGCTCTATCATGGTCATATTGCTTTGCATGATCATGTAGTTGACATTGTATTTGTGGCAAAGCCACCGTTCATAATTTCTCATACACGTCACTCTTGATTCATTGCACATCACAGTACTCCGCCGGAGGCATTCACATAGAATCATATTTTGTTCTAAGTATTGAGTTGTAATTCTTGAGTTGTAAGTAAATAAAAGTGTGATGATCTTCATTATTAGAGCATTGTCCCATGTGAGGAAAGGATGATGGAGACTATGATTCCCCCACAAGTCGGGATGAGACTCCGGATGAAAAATAAAATAAAATAAAAAAAGAGGCCATAAAAAGAGAGAAGGCCCAAATAAGCGATAGAGGATGCAGTCATTAGGGCATGCATGTATCTTCTGCACCTCCAATCCTAGAGGGCATACAACCTTCTTTGCTCCGTACGTACTGTCGGGCAATTCGTTATCCTTTGGAAGCTTTTTCTTCAATATTTTCAGTAGCTTCTCAAATCCGTTGTCGAATACACCATTGTCTGCCTTCCATTGCAGCAATTCCAGTGTGGTACCGAGCTTTGTGTTGCCATCTTCGCAATTTGGGTACAACCCTTTTTTGTGATCCTCTAACATGCGATCAAACTTCATCTTATCCCTTTCACTTTGGCATTGTCTCTTTGCATCAACAATGACCCAACGAAGATCATCATCGGGCACATCGTCTGGTTCCTCTTGATCTTCAGCTTTCCCCGCTGCAACATCACCGTATTCAGGGGCAGATAGTTGTCATCATTCTCTTCTTCTTCGTTGTCTTCCATCATAACCCCTCTTTCTCCGTGCTTGGTCCAAACATTATAGTGTGGCATGAAACCCTTCTCAAGCAGGTGGATGTGAAGGGTTTTTCGGGTTAGAGTAAGACATCGTATTCACACAGATAGGGCATGGACAACACATAAAACCATTCTGCTTGTTTGCCTCAGCCACTTCGAGAAAATTATGCATGCCCTTCATGTTCTCGGAGGTGTGGCTATCACCGTACATCCATTGTCGATTCATCTGGGTGCATTATATATAATTAAGTGTGTCAAAAACCATTACAGAACATCATAAACTGAGAAGTGACCAAATTAATAGAAGTTCATCATCACATTAAAACCAAAGTATAGTAGTGATCAAATGTTATTACTGAAAAAATAAATACATAAAGTTCATACATAGTTCTCATTGAACAACATATAGCTCTCTTGAACATCTAACTAAACCAAACATCGAAACTATGTAAAACATTTCAATGCAGCAACAAATGCGATCATAATTGCAACTAAGGTAACAATTGATCCAACGGCATAATTACCAAGCCTTAGTATGGATGACATATTTTCTAATCTTTCTAATCTTCAAGCGCGTTGCATCCATCTTGATCTTGTGGTCATCGACGACATCCGCAATATGCAACTCCAATTTCATCTTCTCCTCCTCAATTCTTTTCAATTTTGTGTTCAAGTAATTGTTTTCTTTTTCAACTAAATTTAACCTCTCAACAAGAGGGTCCGTTGGAATTTCCGGTTCACATACCTCCTAGATAAAAACATCTGTCACATTGGTCGGCGTAATTGTCATAAATACTAAATGAAACAAATAGTTATAAAAGATAATGTATACCACATCCGAATCATAGACAGGACGAGGGCCGACGGAGGCTTATACCAAAACCATCGCACTATATAATAACAAACAATAATAAAAGTAAGAAAATTATACAAGGATCTATCTAAATCATACAAGTAAGATTTCTTTTCTCTTTTAGAAAGAAGATAAGAGCAAGAGGCTCACCACGTTGATGCTGGCGACGAGATCGGCGCAGGTGATCGACGGCGGTGAGGACGGGGACAGGACGGACTACCAGACCTAGACAAATCTTGAGAAAAATGGAGCTTGAACAAGGAGCTTCGAAAGGAGAAAGCTCAAGTGTGGCTCGGGCATTTCATCGAACACCTCATGCGCATAGAAGGTGAGCTAAAGCATCACAAACCTCTCCCACAGCCGGCCAAAAAAAAAAGAGCACTGACTATGCGCGGGCAGGGGCGGGGGTATATATAGGCCTCTCTTTAGTCCCGGTTTGTGGCTAAAACCAAGACTAAAGGTGTCGGGCCAGGAGCGAGGCCCATTGATCGAAGGGTCAAATGAATCAGGACCAATGGCCCCCGAGGCCCGGCCGGCGCCCTGGCCTCACGAACCAGGATTGATGCCCCCTTTGGTCCCGGTTCGTGAGTGAACCAAGATTAATGCCCTTACCCAGGCCTCAACCAAAGCCCTGTTTTCTACTAGTGATCAAAATAAGTGTTGCAGTTTTGAACTAGGGTAGTTCAAAACTGCGACACTTATTATGGATCAGAGGTACTGTAATATATATTTCATATCGTAAATATAAACACATTTTTCCTGTATACTTGGTCAAATTTCAAAAGGTCTGACATAGGACAAATCTAGAACTTCAAGTTACAGAAGTTTTTAATCTGAGAAGTGTATAACTTCATAGCCGAAAATGCTTTGTCGATGAGCTCCGGAAGATCTTTTCCAGACCAGTTTATTCCAAAAAGATTTGGCAGCTAATCAGAGTAAAAACACTTCATTTCCAGGCACTGTTCCAAAGCAGGAAAGCCATACAAGATCTCTACAATACATCTGCGGTACACAGTCCAGCTGCAAAATACAATGAACAGGTTCCTCATGTAAACATGACGGTTGTACCAGAATTACAGCCACAGGGAAAGCAAAACGGATATCCAGACAAGCAAACAAGCGCCACCTTGCGGAAGAGCTACCCCTTGAGATGAAACTAGTCATCATCCTTGTAGGGGTATTCCTCTGGGACTTGCTTGGTGAGCTTCACCCGCATCTCGTAGGCATCATCCCCGCGAAGCATATCACGGACCCATGTAACCTCCGTCTTCATGGAAACCTGCACCGCAACATCAATTAAACTTGATCAGCGAATGGTAAATGACTTCTGAAACTGGTACAATCACAGCACTGGGATCACAATTCTATAAATATCACAAGCTGGTAATAGACTGTTTCACTTGAAACACTTCCAACTAGCAGAAGTTGGAACACAAGTTCATAATACTTCATACTGCAGAAGTTGGCCACTGGTGGTACCATGCAACAGTGGATTAAAGACATTAAGCATGATATGCCTTAAGATATGGATATCAAAAACATGCAATTCTCAAGTGGAAATGCATACAGAATTATGCAAGTTGATTTAGCCTTTCAATATCAGTTTCACAGAATAGAATAGCATGAGGTCACAGATCCCAGATCCATTGTATAGATAATTTATTCTTAGACTGTTTGACAAGAGAAAAGTACAAAGATAGCAGCAAAAGAAGACGTACCATTTCCAGTGCTCCCCTGATAACTCCACTCAACACATTGCAATACTGAAGACCTTGGCAAGTATCAGGAAGCTCAACAAAATCTACAAGTGGGTTGTCCTCCAATACAAAGCTGCAAGTTGTACCCTCAGCATCCCAATTGGTTACAGTTGCAGTCACGCCCAGGAACATTTTGAACCCAAGCTGGTTTGAAAAGGAAAAAAGGAATATTGTCAGAGCATAAAGCCATAAGGAGGATAAGCAGAAGGGGGAACCAGCTAGGGGATGAGTTTGATTGTTCTAAGAAGCAAACAAGTGTCGAAGAACTTGAAAATATGGTAGTAAGCCTTGGGCCTTCGATTAATGAACAAGTTGAGGTGTATAAAAAGAAATGAGCTTAATGTACTACATAAAGAATTTGCAGAAGAAAGAGAGGGCATGGAATGTCCCTGAATGGTGCATAGCTACTGTAGCAGTAAAGAATGCTATCACCGGACAAACATAGCTGAGTGTCTGCATCTCATAAAATTGAAACCACTGTTATACAGTGGTAAAAACTGCTACACTGTCGACTTCTGTTGAATAAATGACTAAATAAACATATGTATTCCCTTCCTGGCCTCTCAAAACATTCTGTCTCACAAGTCTAGGAATATGAATACAGGTAAAAAAAACTTCAAAATATGCATGCATTATTTTTGTGCTAATCTCAACCAAAGAATAGCAAGTTTAGCAAATGACCTTTGCTATAGTATCAGCAGTCTCCTTGAAGTCAGCACAGTTTGATACATTTGACTTGGCTAAGAATTCATCAACCAACCGAGTTCCAATATTGTAACCCCTGAAAATTAAAGAAGATATAACATGTAAGAAAGGTTTCCCAAGCAAAGTTAAAATACAGCAATCGTATTAATAGCTGCCAGCAAGCCTGAGAATTAATCCAATAAATAAGCTATAAACCAGCAACCATAGTAGGAGACACATTGAGCGTTCATATGTGATTCACTTCCGAAGCAGAAGCTAAAATAGAGCAAACATAGCAATAACTGCCAGGAAGCCTTGAGAGTCAATTCACCACATAAGCTATAAACTAGCAACCATAGTAGGAAACATATTAATAATTCATATGTGATTCACTTTCATGTCCCGCCGTGGCGCCGTCCCGCTTTCCTCTACAAATGATGCATGACTATAATTCCTAAATGTGCTAGATCCATGCTCCTCGATTCAGTTCAAAAGAGGAACAAGTTTGGAGTGCTGGAGTCATTGCAATTGGACATATCTCCTTCTCCCCATTGAACAATGGAACGTAGATGATGTGCTGCCACACCAACAATGACAACACCAGGAGTTGCATATAATCCGGGCTGTATAAATCTATTCAATCGAGAAGATGATACAACATCACCAAAATAACACAATCTTCTGTTCACACACAGACTACACAAACATTAAATCAATTAGGGTGAGAGTGAGAAGTGCATCGCTGCATCTATTTGGATTCCCATTCTCGGGATATTGCAGCTAGCTCACTGTTAAACCCTCACACGTGATCCCTAGGTAAAATTCCCAGATTCCTACTTCTAGATCTGATCCCTCAAATGGACACCATCACATCAGCAGTTTCCCAATTTGCCTACAAACTTAGGCAGATGAAGTAAGAAAACGGGCGTACATCTGATCGAGCTGCTTGTTGACCTCCTCGACCTCTTCGAGATCCGTGAGCAGCTGCCGCACGATGGCGCCGTACGTGAGCGTGAAGAGCTCCGCGTTCTGCAGACCAACACAACCAGATCAGCGCGGGGTGCAGATGTACGGGCGGCCAGGGGGGGGGGGGGGGGGGGGCTGTGGTTTGGAAGCTTACTACGCGCTCGACGCTGGCGAAGAGGGCGTCGCCGGACTTGGGGGTCGTGAGAGGCGGCATCGCCGAGATCGGGGCCGGTGGCGGGCGAGAGAGATCAGAGGAGAGAACCACTTGCAGAGTCACCGGTCTCGAGTAGTTGGGTTATAGGCCAGTTTGGGCTTATACTTTTTTGTTTTGCGGTGAAAGTTTGGGCTTGGGCTTGCCAACTGTATAGTCCATTGGCCCCTAAAAGAGTAGAACGGCCCATTCTTTCCCACTAAAAAGATAAACTAGAGGTTCCCCTTTTAAAGCAACAATGATCTTTCCCTTATTAGAAAAAACAATGAGGTTTTGTGGAATATAAGCAAAGATATGCGGATAGAGGGAACTAAAACTAGCAAACAATAAATTTCCCCAGATAAAACCAAAAGTTACCTCAATACCTCTCTTATCGTTATGTCTAGTTTCATCTTCCGCGCACTGATGTCCCACAAGCTTCTAGTGAGAAACTCGTATGACCAAATCTATCTACAAAAGATGCATGAACTTCAAAGGCATTGAAGTGACATATGAATCTTGGCCGGTCAAGAATTTGGTCGCTTTGGTTTTTTTTTTCCTTCCCTACGCATAGTTTTGATTTTATATGACTTCGGGTCAATGATGAACTTGGCCTTAGAATACTTCTTCCTGATGTTTTGCTTAATGGTTCTCTACCCCTGGTGGATGATCGGTGAGCTTTGATGATGCATGCCAGTGGTGGAGGCCAAGGCGAGGTATTCATGGGGGGGCAAGAAAGGCAATATCTTGACTTGAATCCACATGTCCTCATGTCCTTCCTGACCATCATCTGGCGAAATCTATGTATCTCCTTGTGAATTCCATTTCAATTCTCTACAAATATCCAAGGGAATCTGGGACTTCTCGGAATCTAGAAAATCTGCGAGCATATCCATGAACCTCGATGACACCGGAGAGGAACAATATGTCCGATAGAGCGAAATTATGCCGCTCTGATCCCACGAGGTTGACTGACACAACTTGCCTAACACTCCTTGCATGTGGAGGATTCCCTGATGCATCCACCATTGGCCAAGTGGCAAGCCCAAGAATGCACAACCAACGATACCGTGCTCATGAAATCGCTGCCTGCTCTTTCTCAACCACACCGTTGCTAAACTGATGCTCACATCATAAGACTCAACTCCAAGGCAATGCTTCCAACGAAGTAATGAACCAAGGGGAACCACCGTTACACATGGTTTTTAGCGAGAGAGATGTCGGATCTGATGGAAATATGCCCTAGAGGCAATAATAAAATGGTTATTATTATATTTCATTAATCATGATAAAGGTTTATTATTCATGCTAGAATTGTATTGACCGAAAACTTAAATACATGTATGGATACATAAACAAATATCGTGTCCCTAGTGAGCCTCTACTAGATTAGCTCGTTGGTCAAAGATGGTTAAGGTTTCCTAACCATAGACATGAGTTGTCATTTGATAAAGAGATCGCATCATTAGGAGAAGACCCAACTAAGACCCAACCGTTATCGACAAGACCCAACCGTTATCATAGCATATGATCGTTCAGTTTATTGCTACTGCTTTCTTAATGTCAAATACATGTTTCTTCAACCATGAGATCATGCAACTCCCGGACTCCGGAGGAATGCATTATGTGCCATCAAACGTCACAACGTAACTGGGTGATCATAAAGGTGCTCTGCAGGTATCTCTGAAGGTGTCTGTTGAGTTGGCATAGATCGAGACTGGGATTTGTCACTCCGTATGACAGAGGGGTATCTCTGGGCCCTCTCGGTAATACAACATCACAAGAAGCTTGCAAGCAAAGTGACTAAGGAGTTAGTTACGGGATGATGTATTACGGAACGAGTAAAGAGACTTGCCAGTAACGAGATTGAACTAGGTATGGAGATACTGATGATCGAATCTCGGGCAAGTAACATACCGACAAACAAAGGGAACTGCGTATGTTGTCATAAAGGTTCGACCAATAAAGATCTTCATGAAATATGTAGGAACCAATATGGGCATCCAGGTCCCACTATTGGTTATTGACCGGAGAAGCGTCTCGGTCATGTCTACATCATTCTTGAACACGTAGGGTCCGCACGCTTAACGTTCATTGATGATATAGTATTATATGAGTTATGTATGCTGGTGACCTAATGTTGTTCGGAGTCTCGGATGAGATCACGGACATGACGAGGAGCTCTGGAATGGTCTGGAGGTAAAGATTGATATATAGGATGATATGGTTAGGCCAAGGGGTAAGGCCCATAGGGCTTTAGGTCGGTGCGGAAGGATGTTTTGCAGAGGTCAGGACCTAACGCCGAGGCCCATGGCGTATGGGCCAGATGCCGAGGACTGTGCCGTCTGCTCCTGGAAGTCTGAGAAGGACTCTTCCTTGCGGGCAAAACCGACTTTGAGGAGGCTCTTTCTCCAAGTTTCGACCCAAGGGCTCAACATATAAATAGAGGGGCAGGGCTAGCACCCGGAACACATCAAGATACACCAAGCAGTGTGCCGGCAACCCCATCCCTTTAGTTTATCCTCCGTCATAGTTTCCGTTCTGCTTGGAGAAGCCCTGCGGAGATTGTTCTTCACCACCACCGTCACCACACCGTCGTGCTGCAGAACTCATCTACTACTTCGCTCCTCTTGCTGGATCAAGAAGGCGAGGACGTCATCGAGCTGAACGTGTGCTGAACGCGGAGGTGTTGCACGTTTGTTACTTGATCGGGACGGGTCGTGAAGGTGTACGACTACATCAACTGCGTTGATAAACGCTTCCGTTTAGCGATCTTCAAGGGTATGAAGATGCTCCCCACCTCTCGTAGCTATGCATCTCCATGGATAGATCTTGCGTGTGCGT
This sequence comes from Triticum aestivum, assembly GCF_018294505.1. Classification (NCBI taxonomy): domain Eukaryota; kingdom Viridiplantae; phylum Streptophyta; class Magnoliopsida; order Poales; family Poaceae; genus Triticum; species Triticum aestivum. The sequence goes on from NC_057798.1 coordinate 151,590,733, forward strand.
AGAAATCTTTTGTTTTCCATGCAACGTTCCCCAACAGGATCCACTCGACGGTGCCTCCAGCAAGGAAAGCCACACCCTAAGGCGTCCTTCACCACTATATCCTCGACCAAAGTCGGGCAAGACTTCCGTTTGGAGAACCAAGCATCTATGCTAGAGACGACGTCCCAAACACACCACCAGCAAACCGAAGCCAACACAAGGCATGCACAACACCACGTAGCACTAGGCAAGAGCACCACTGATGATGCAAACCCAGGAGCAAGCTCCATACTAGCACCATCGCAGACCATCACCCTTCCAGGAGTCCACACACATCTAGCTTGTAGCCCAATCACTAGCCGAGTCTTTGTAGGATCGAACGTATGTCTAGAGGGGGGGTGATTAGACTACTTGACCAAATAAAAATCTAGCCTTTTCCCAATTTTAAGTCTTGGCAGATTTTAGCAACTTAGCACAAGTCAAGAAATCAACCTACACATGAAATTCTAAGAGTATAGCAACGGAATGTAAATCATTGCATATGAAGGTAAAGGGGAGGAGTTTGTAGGGAGCAAACGCAATATTGACAAGGAGATTTTTGGCGTGGTTCTGATAGGTGGTGCTATCGTACATCCACGTTGATGGAGACTTCAACCCACGAAGGGTAACGGCTACGCGAGTCCATGCAGGGCTCCACCCACGAAGGCTCCACGAAGAAGCAACCTTGTTTATCCCACCATGGCCATCGCCCATGAAGGACTTGCCTCACTAGGGTAGATCTTCACGAAGTAGGCGATCTCCTTGCCCGTACAAACTCCTTGGTTCAACTCCACAATCTTGGCAGAGGCTTCCAAGTGACACCTAACCAATCTAGGAGACACCACTCTCCAAAAGATAATAGATGGTGTGTTGATGATGAACTCCTTGCTCTTGTGCTTCAAATGATAGTCTCCCCAACACTCAACTCTCTCTCATAGGATTGGATTTGGTGGAAAGATGATTTGAGTGGAAAGCAACTTGGGGAAGGCTAGAGATCAAGATTTATGTGGTTGGAATGGAATATCTTGGCCTCAACACATGAGTAGGTGGTTCTCTCTCAGAAAATGATTATTGGAAGTGTAGGTATGTTCAGATGGCTCTCCTTATGAATGAAGAGAGGGTGGAGGGGTATATATAGCCTCCACACAAAATCTAACCATTACACACAATTTACCAAACTTGGTGAGACCGAATAAGAAAACTCGGTCAGACCAATTTAGTTCATAATGCGACCGTTAGGCATTTCGGTGGGACCGACATGTCAACTCGGTGGGACCAATTTTGTTAGAGTTAGGGCATAACATAATCTCGGTGAGACCGATTACACAAACTCGGTGGGACCGACTTTGGTAATAAGATAACCAGAGAGTTGGTCAGGCAAACTCGATGGGACCGATTCGCTCACCTCGGTGAGACTGAAACGTTATGAAAGGGAAACAGAGAGTTTGCATTGTGAACTCGGTGGGACCGGTCGCTCATTTCGGTTAGACCGAAAGCTTATGATTGGAAATAGAGAGTTTGCAATTCCATACCGGTGAGATCGAGATCCCTATCGGTGAGACTGAAGTGACTAGGGTTTCTGGCAGTGGCTATGTCAAATGAACTCGGTGGCGCCGGATAGATCAAATCGGCGGGGCCGAGTTTGACTTTTTGTTTGGGACATATGTGGATATGAGAAAGTGGTTGAGAGTTTTTAAAGCATATCACTAAGCATTTTGAGCAAGCATGCCATTAAGCAACACCTCATCCCCTTTTAATAGTATTGGCTTTTCCTATGGACTCAACGTGATCTTGGATCACTAAAAGTAAAATGTAGAGTCTTGAGCTTTAGAGCTTGAGCCAATCCTTTATCCTTAGCATTTTGAGGGGTCCACATTCCTAATCCATGCCATGCCAATCATTGAAATTTCCTGAAATATTCATCTTGAAATAGCATTAGTTCAATGAGCTATATGTTGTTAATCATTACCAAAACCACCCAGGAATAGTTGCACTTTCAATCTCCCCTTTTTTGGTAATTGATGACAACATATAGATCAAAGCTTCGACAAATGATAATAAGATTGAAATACATCATCGCTTTGAGAAGTATGTGATAAGCAAGAGCTCCCCCTAAATTTTTGCATTATTTAAGATTTGCTTTTGAATGCAAATGCACAATCGATTAGTATCATGGGTTACTCTTCCATGTCACATACATCTTGGTGGAGCACTCAAAATCATAGCATTAAAAGCATGCACTCATCACCAAGCAAAGTGAATGATCATATATGGATATAAGAGATAATATCATCCAACCACACATTAAAGTAGCATATGATCAAACACATGATCATTCAGGTATCTCACACAAGGACATAAGGTATCAAACAAGCACACAATAAAGTTCAACCAAATAAAGTGCAAGAGAGACAAAAAGAAACACACTCTCTCTCTCTCTCGATGTCTATGATCTATACATATTTCTCTCCCTTTGGCAATAAGTTACCAAAAAGTTCAAATATGCATAGTGATATGCATCTCTCAGGCTTGGTCTTCATGAGGTGGTGTAGAGATGACTCCAAGGACGAAGGCTTCTGTCGATGTAGCTGGAGCTGGTGGAGTGGCTGCTGGAGGTGGCACTGAAGTTGTAGCTGCTGGTGCTGATGTAGTAGCTCTAGTATCAGGTACTAGCACCGCAACTGACCTCTGACCTCTTGGCACTCGCTGAAAAGCTTCTGTAGTTGTCTTCCCTTTCTTCTCCTCTGCTTCCTCCTGGAGCTGCTCAACTACTGTTTATATCTCAGTTACTTTCAGATCAAGATCATAGAATTTTTGTTCAATGATCCTCTCCAAGCTCTCCTGATTCTGAGTCGGGGTGGCCAAGCCCTTCTCAATCCTCAAAGTAGATTGGATCAGATATCCAAGTTGATCTTGTTTGCTCTTCAAGAACATTTGAGATGCCTCTTCGATAGTTGGCGTCCTTGCAGCTTATTCTGCCTTTGCCTTAGATCTCTTCTCTTGTGATTGCACTGATGAAGGTTCATTCTCATCCATTACAATTGTGTTGTCTTCAAAATCTGGCTTGAGAGGTAAATGCTCCTTGTCCAACAAGTAAGTGCATGTGCCCATCTTTGAGTTGATGAGCACCTGAATGTGTGGAGCATACCCACAAGACCTTTTCTAGTCAGCAGCTGTCCTCTTGATTGTCTCTACAATCAGACTCATGACCTTGAAATTTTGAGGGACATCAAAAATGTGCAGTAAGTTGATTGAATGCCCTCTTATCATCCTATGATCTCCAGATTTGGGCAACAGAGTATGCCTTAAGATGGTGTTGATAGTAGGCAGACCAGACAACAAGTATTTCACTGAGCCCAACTTATGAGTTCCCAGGGCTTCATCAGGATTTGCCTTGTACATACTTGCCATGGAGTTGTGGTCTTTCTTCTTCTTTGCATACACATCCAAATCATCCTCGTGGTCTTCTGGATCATTGATCAACTTTGCCCATTCTTCAACAGTTAATTAGTACCTTGTACCTTCACACATCCACACTATCCTTACATTTGGGTAGAAATGAGCAGTGGAGTAGAATTGCATGATTAGCTCATCATTCCATTTGGTGAGCTTCTGTCCAACAAACTTGTCAACTCCACAAGCTTTGAAACTGTCATATACACCTGGAAAGTGATCTTCATTCTCTTTGATGTATTCCCAATCAACCCATCTCATGTCACAGACAATTGGCTTCTTGTCAAGCAAAATAGTCTCATAGAAGTCTTGCTCTTCTTTGGTATGGAACATGTAGTCCACTGCAGTTCTCCTTCTCACAGCAAAAGGGGCATTCTTCCTCCAAAGTCTCAGACCTGCATCATTTCTGATGTTTATGTGCTCTGCCATTGGATGAGTGTCACTGTGGTCTGGAATCTTTGGTTTGAGCGTTCTCAGCACCTGGGCTTCAGCATCTTCTTCATCAACTTCAGGCACTGGGGACTTGTTCTTCTCTTCAACTGGGATGTTTCTGGTGCTTCTTTTAGGTGCAAACTTGGTGGTTTGAGCAGCAACTTCGGGAGCAGGTTTGGGCTTAGATGTAGCAGCCCCTGACTTGATTGCATCTCCCATAAGCTTTTGTGACTTGGGTGTTGGTGCAGCATCCTATTCCTTTTCCTCTTCTTCTGAATCTCTTACCATAGTTGACTTTCCAAGAACTTTTGCAGTTGTGGTTCTTGCCCTCTTCTTCTTCTTGCCAGCTCCAACTGCCTCACCATCATCTGATTCTATTGTGAATTTCATGGTTTCTCCTGTTGGAACTTTCCTTGGCTTGGATGTTGGGACTCTCCTTGCTGGTGCCTTCTTGTTCATACCAGACTTTGTTGTAGCAGCAGTGCCATATTCTTTCTTCAGCACTTTCTTCTTTGAGGTGGCCTCATCCTCAACAGCAACATAGTCCTCATCCTCGGAGTCCGAGGTTCTCTTCTTCCTTGTTCTGGTGGCCGCCTTGGGAAAGTTACTTGGTGTGCTCCTGTTGCCCTCATCATAGTTGCTTGAGGGACTAGTGCCCTCACTCATTTGCTCTTGCTCTTCAGACTTATTCTGGCTATCACTCTGGTCAGACATCTTTGCAGGCAAACTGACAGTAAACCCTGTGAATAGATATAGATGAGGTAGAGTAGATGAGCATCACAAAGTGCAAAGATTTTTGCAAAACAAATGATTCAAAAACTTAGTTTTAGTTCTCTACTGAAATGATTTTGGAGCTACCGAATTGATAATCTCGGTGATACCGAAGCAACATTTGGAACCTAAACTAGTGAACTCGGTTAGACCGAGTCACAGTTCAGTGGCATCGAGATTGCTAGGGTTTCACAGAGAATTGGACTCGATCACACCGATTTGCAGTTTTCAGTCAGACAGAAAAGCGCATGTGCAATGGCCTAAGCCAAATCGGTGAGACCAATTTATACGATTCGGTCGGTCTGAGATGAGTTCAGTGGAGACCTAACCCTAAATTTTCAAATCAACTAAACCTAAGGAAGTTTTCTCTAGACAGATTGATTTCCTACGTGGCATAGATCATGGCATTGTCCTTGTGCTTAGAATCAGAGGTAAAAAGAGAGCACAAGGGGTTGAACTCATACCCTAGTCCGGCGGGAGTTTGCTACGGCGGCAACGGCGGGGAAGATTCCCGTTGATGACGACAGAAACCAGTGGCGGGAGGTCACTGGCGGCGAGGAGGCGATCTGGAGACCCGAGGAGGCAGAGAAGGATATGCGCGGGCTGAGGGGTTTTGAAGAAATTTCCAAAATCTCACCCGTGGGTATATATATCCCGACCCTCTCGGTGTGACCGAGTGGAACAACTCGGTGGCACCGAGATGCAGAATCGCAAGCGGTTACTGCAACTCGGTGTGACCGAAATGTTCAGATCGGTTGCACCGAGATGAAAACCTAGATCAACTTAGTGAACTCGGTGTGACCAAAATGGATGACTCGGTCATACCTAAATGCACAAAGAGGTTTGGGAAGTTTAAGTCTATGACGAATCGGGGACTCCGAGTGCTCCTCACACAAAGTGGTTCGAATCTGACTTGATCAAACTTTGTGATATAGCATGAATAGAGTTTGAGACGAGAAAAGCATATATAGCTTGAGGAGGTTCTTAGGCATTCTTGTCCATCCACTTGGCAAAAAATAAAGAATCAAACAATCAAAGCAACAAGTGGATGTCCTCGAATGGGTAAAATATGCAACCAACATGCTCACACAATAAAATGGCAAATGAAATATGTGGCAAAACATGCACAAACACTCTAGCATCTATCAAGCAATTTGTGATGACTAGGTCATCTATATATGAGTATATTGACTTAGGAGTCAAATGAGATCATTTGATCATAGGTCATACTCATCGTTCAAGCACAAGTGGGGTTACCACTTTTACATACAGCATTGTTGTGTTCACACCGTTAGAGTTGCTTTAGCTCAATTCTTAGATTAAAGCTCCCCTAGATGTGATATCCCCCCTAAGAGGGATAAACTAACCTTGGGTTTTGTCGATGATGACTTCATGTAGGTGTTGAAGATGTGGACACTCAATGTTGATGTAGATCATTCGGAGCAATCCATTGGAGTGAGTTACACTTTCAATACCTACATGGGTTAGTCCCACAAGAAACAAACAAAGATATCCATAGACATAGAGTGATGTTCACACAAGATGATGTCCATGAAGGCATTAGGTTACCTTGTTCCTTGTCTTACCAACAAGAGGGTTTGTGACTCCTTGACCTAGTGCAAGATATGGAAGTTGTTTGCACTTGTTCTTGCCAAAATGATATGAGTGAATTGTGTTGGCGGAGTCACCCTTAAGAACTCTGTAGTTCTTCTTCTTCCGGATCCACATCATCTTGATGGGAATCCTTGGGGTTCTAGTCGTACTTGATGAAGTAGAACTTGATGTAGTCTTGGGAACCCACTTGACCAAGGCCTTGGGAGCTTCTTCAAATGCATCAATCTCCTCTTGAAGCTTATCCTTGCCTTTTTGCTTGTGGTCTTGTGGTGTGAGGGAGTCCCGGATTAGGGGGTGTCCGGATAGCCGAACTATCACCTTTGGCCGGACTCCTGGACTATGAAGATACAAGATTGAAGACTTCGTCCCGTGTCCTGATGGGACTTTCCTTGGCGTGGAAGGCAAGCTTGGCGATATGGATATGTAGATCTCCTACCATTGTAACCGACTCTGTGTAACCCTAACCCTCTTCGGTGCCTATATAAACCAAAGGGTTTTAGTCCGTAGGACGAACAACAATCATACCATAGGCTAGCTTCTAGGGTTTAGCCTCTCTGATCTCGTGGTAGATCTACTCTTGTACTACCCATATCATCAATTTTAATCAAGCAGGAGTAGGGTTTTACCTCCATCTAGAGGGCCCGAACCTGGGTAAACATCGTGTCCCTTGTCTCTTGTTACCATCCGCCTAGACGCATAGTTCGGGACCCCCTACCCGAGATCCACCGGTTTTGACACCTACATTGGTGCTTTCATTGAGAGTTCCTCTGTGTCGTCATCTTTAGGCCCGATGGCTCCTCTGATCATCAACAATGATGCGGTCCAGGGTGAGACCTTTCTCCCCAGACAGATCTTCGTATTCGGCGGCTTTGCACTGTGGGCCAATTCGCTTGGCCATCTGGAGCAGATTGAAAGCTATGCCCCTGGCTATCAGGTCAGATTTGGAAGTTTGAACTACACGGCTGACGTCCGCCGAGACTTGATTTCGACGGGTTCGAGCCACAGCCAAGCGCGCCGCACTGTCACGATGGGCATGATCTAGCTCTGCCGCCGGACAGTGCCCTGGAGGCCGCACCAGTGTCCGCTCTGACCCTTAGCTCGGAGCCAACTGCACCGATCGAGGACGGGTGGCTAGACACCGCCTCGGGGGCTGCTATCTCTACGGCGATGGAGCCGAATACTATCCCTGTCCTTTGCAAGGCTCGTAACTCCAAGGTGCCGGACTCCTCTCTGGACTCCGAACCTTCCACGCCCCTGCCGATCGAATCCGATTGGGCGCCGATCATGGAGTTCACCACCATGGAGATCTTTCAGCACTCACCCTTTGGTGACATATTGAATTCACTAAAGTCTCTGTCTTTATCAGGAGAGCCCTGGCCGGACTATGGTCAGGAAGGCTGGGATGCGGACGACAAAGAAATTCAAAGCCCACCCACCACCCACTTCGTAGCCACTGTCGATGATTTAACCGACATGCTCGACTTCGACTCCGAAGACATCGACGGTATGGACGACGATGTAGGATACGACCAAGAGCCAGCGCCTACAGGGCACTGGAAGGCCACCTCGTCCTACGACATTTACATGGTGGACATCCCAAAAGATGGGAACGGCGATGGAACAACGGAGGATGACCCCTCCAAGATACAGCCTAAGCGCCGGCGTCAGCGGCGACGCTCTAAATCCCGCCACAACAAAAACGGTGATTCCGGCACGGGAGACAATAACACCCGGGAAAGTGCCGAAGACAACCCCCTCCAGCAGGATTCAGCACAGGAGGATGGAGAAGCCAGCCCTCATGAGAGAGCAGCAGGCAGAGAGGTAGAGGACGATAATTACATGCCTCCCTCCGAAGATGAGGCAAGCCTCAACGACGAAGAATTTGTCGTGACTGAGGATCCCGTCAAACAGGAGCGTTTCAAACGCAGGCTTATGGCCACGGCAAGCAGCCTCAAGAAAAAGCAGCAACAGCTTAGAGCTGATCAAGATTTGCTAGCTGACAGATGGACTCAAGTCCTTGCGGCCGAAGAGTACGAACTCGAACGCCCCTCCAAGAGCTACCCAAAACGCAGGCTGCTACCCCGATTAGAGGAGGAAGCACCTAAACCTACATCACCAGCGCATGATACGGACCGGCCACCTCGTGGCCGCGACAGAGAGGCCTCTCGGCCCTCCACTCAAGCCGCACCCCGGCGCCGCTCAAAAAATACCAAGGCACGGGAAAATGCGCCAGACCTGCGGGATATACTGGAGGGCAAGGCAAGGCAAACAAGATCGATCTACGGATCGCGTGGGCGCCCCATGATACGTGATGATAACCATCACGCCGGTTATGGCAATTCCGGCCGGGCCGAACACAATAGACAAAGCTCATTTGAGCTACGTCGTGATATAGCCCAATACAAAGGCGCAGCACGCCCACTATGCTTCACAGACGAAGTGATGGATCATCAAATCCCTGAGGGTTTCAAACTCATAAACATTGAATCTTAGGATGGCACAACAGATCCTGCGGTCTGGATCGAGGACTATCTCCTTCATATCCACATGGCCCGCGGTGATGACCTACACGCCATCAAATACCTCCCACTCAAGCTTAAAGGACCAGCTCGGCATTTGCTTAACAACTTGCCAGCAGAGTCAATTGGTTGTTGGGAAGACCTGGAAGCTGCATTCCTCGACAATTTCCAGGGCACCTATGTGCGACCACTAGACGCCGATGACCTAAGACACATAATTCAGCAGCCAGAGGAATCGGCCAGACAATTCTGGACACGGTTCCTAACCAAGAAAAATCAAATCGTCGACTGTCTAAATGCAGAGGCCCTTGCAGCCTTCAAACATAACATCCGCGACGAGTGGCTTGCCCGGCACCTAGGACAGGAAAAGCCGAAATCCATGGCAGCCCTCACAACACTCATGATCCGCTTTTGCACGGGAGAACACAGCTGGCTACCTCATAGTAACAACATGACCAAGAGCCCCGGTAATTCGGATACTAAGGACAGCAATGGCAAGTCGCATCGCAACAAGCACAAGCGCCACATTAATGGCGATAATGCTGAGGATACGGCAGTCAATGCCGGATTCAGAGGCTCTAAACCCGGTCAGCGGAAAAAGCCATTCAAAAGAAATACTCCGGGCCCGTCCAATTTGGACCGAATACTCGATCGCTCGTGCCAGATACACGGCACCCCCGAAAAACCAGCCAACCACACCAACAGGGATTGTTGGGTGTTCAAGCAGGCAGGCAAGTTACATGCCGAAAACAATGACAAGGGGCTGCATAGTGACGATGAGGAGGAGGAGCCCCGACCGCCGAACAATAGAGGACAAAAGGGCTTCCCCCTACAAGTGCGGACGATGAACATGATATACGCAACCCACATACCCAAAAGGGAGCGGAAGCGTGCACTAAGGGACGTATATGCGATGGAGCCAGTCGCCCCAAAGTTCAACCCGTGGTCCTCTTCCCCGATCACTTTTGACCGAAGGGACCACCCCACTAGCATCTGTCATGGCGGATTCGCCGCATTGATTCTAGACCCAATCGTTGATGGATTTCACCTCACTAGGGTCCGAATGGACGGCGGCAGCAGCCTGAACCTGCTTTATCAGGATATAGTGCGCAAAATGGGCATAGACCCCTCAAGGATAAAACCCACAAAGACGATATTTAAAGGCATCATACCAGGTGTAGAGGCCAACTGTACAGGCTCAGTTACACTTGAAGTGGTCTTCGGATCTCCGGATAACTTCCGAAGCGAGGAGTTAATCTTCGACATAGTCCCGTTCCGCAGCGGCTATCACGCACTGCTCGGACGAACCACATTTGCAAAGTTCAATGCGGTGCCGCACTACGCATATCTCAAACTCAAGATGCCAGGCCCTCGAGGAGTCATTACGGTCAACGGAAACACCGAACGCTCTCTCCGAACGGAGGAGCATACGGCGGCTCTCGCGGCGGAAATACAAAGCAGCCTCTCAAGACAATTCTCGAGTCCGGCTATTAAATGTCCGGACACCGTCAAGCGCGCCCGGAGTAACCTACAACAAGACCGCCCGGCACGTCCCGAGCACGCGTAGCAATGCGGCCCCAACCCCAACCCTCGCGAAATTGCGAAACCAGTACTACGTGTACATAATTACGCTTTGGAAATACCATGGGCATAGGGGGAGGGGCACGACCACGGCAGGCCTAGAATGCGGCTCAACCGCACCAGGGGCTCCCGATTGTGTAATTATTTTTTCTTACTTTCAGGACTCCTTTATCAAGAAGCCCTGTCCGGCAGTAGAATCGCCGAACACACGATGCAACAGCCAGGGAAGCAGAAAGCTACGTCGAGTGTCTAGGTGGTCTCTATAACGAGCAGTATACCTGTTTTACATATCATCCCGCAGCTTGCTTCTGGAGGGGGACATGTCAAATAGTACCGTCCCTTGCTTATCGCACTATTTGTATCGTTCTGCTTTTACCACAGCTTTTTTGAATAAACAATGCATAGCTTTTGTCTATTATTGCATTCCTTTTTTTACCTATATATGTTCACTTATGACATGTTGCATCCGTACGCTTTGGTACGGCCAAATACACTAGGGGCTTAAGTACCCCAAAATATGGTGTGATAAGTCTGAACACTTTCACAAGTGCGGCACCCCGAACTTATAGCATTATATGCATCGGCTCCGAATCATGTCTTGGGTCAATAGTTGGGTTTGCCCGGCTCCCATGTTTTGGTACCTTACGTTCCGTTATATCGGCTAAGGTAGCGCTGGGAGAACCACTGCGATTGTGCCCCAGTTGAGCTGGGTTGAGCACCTCAGTGGAGAAAGCTAAAACTGACCGTCATGATAGGGCGAGAGCCGGTCGCTGTTCGAGAGGTTTTCGAGTCCCTAAAGACTTATGCCGCTTAGAGCGAGGAGCCGGCTTTGTCCGGCCCAGGCGTGGATAGCGCCCCGAATTCGGTCTTCCGAATACTAGGGGCTTCGCCGAAATTTAAAATTATAGAATTCTATGGCTAAGTGAGAGTGTTCAAGCATTATAGTCCGGTTGCCTTGTTCGTTGCGTTGAGCGCCTCCCTCGAAGGACCCAAGAATGGGAAAAAGAGCGCTCAAGTTTATCCCGAACACCCCAGCACTCGCGGCACGGGGGCAGAAGCCGACGACTCGCCATCTCTCAAATTTAATAAACGGCCGCACAGAAGGTAATATTTTAAATTCACATGCGTTGCTTAGTGCATATGAACAAGTTTTCAAGCGTACAGGATAACAAATGCGAGTTTACTCAAAAATTACATCTTTGGAGCATTCACCCGCTATAAGGTGGGCACCCTTCAGGACGCCCGTATAATACATCTCGGGCGTGCGATACTCCTTGCCCGGCGGTGGAGCGTCCGTCACAAGCTTCTCAGCGTCCATCTTGCCCCAGTGCACTTTAGCACGGGCAAGGGCCCTACGGGCACCTTCGATACAGACGGAGCGCTTGACGACTTCAATCCATGGACAGGCATCCACCAGCCGCCTCACCAGCCCGAAGTAGCTCCCAGGCATGGCTTCCTTAGGCCACAGCCGAACTATGAGGCCCTTCATGGCCTGTTCGGCCACCTTATGGAGCTCGACCAGCTGCTTCAGCTGGTCGCTCAAGGGCACCGGGTGTCCGGCCTCAGCATACTGAGACCAGAACACCTTCTCCGTCGAGCTCCCCTCCTCGGCCCGGTAGAATGCGGCAGCGTCGGACACACTGCGGGGTAGATCTGCGAATGCTCCTGGAGAGCTCCGAATTCGGGTAAGTAACAAATAATTCACTTTCACGTGCTTGCTCTGCATGGAGAATGCCTTACCCGCCGCTATCTTCTTCATTGCCTCAATTTCCTGGAGGGCTTTTTGGGCTTCGGCCTTAGCGGCTTTGGCGCTCTCAAGAGCCGAGGCAAGCTCGGACTCTCGAGTCTTTGAGTCACGCTCCAAACTCTCGTGTTTTTCCACGAGAGCCTGGAGCTCTTGCCGCACCTCCGCCACCCGCGCCTCCTGCTTCTCTCGCTCGGTGCGCTCCGCGGCCGCATTGCTTTCGGCCTTGGACACCGCTTCCTTCAGGGTCGCCACCTCGTTCGTGGCCCCTGCAATTCTCACGTTATTCCTGCTATTTTTTGCAACCACATCTTTTATATACTTCCATAAGGTATTACTTACCTTCCTTGTCCTCGAGCTGCTTTTTGGCAAGCCGAGCTCGTTCTCGGACCGCTCGAGGCTCTGCTTCAATGCATTAACCTCCGCAGTCAGTGCGGCAGAGGTCAGCAGCGCAGCCTGCATTCCCCATATTGACATTCTTATGTTAGACTCCTGCGTACATCTTTTTAGATCCTCAGTTTGGTTTTTATTTCCGAACACCAAACTGAGCATCAGGGGCTACTGTCTATGCAGTAATATTTTTACATATCTTAAATACATACCTCAAAGCCTATTAGAAGGCTGGCACAGGCTTCAGTCAGCCCGCTCTTGGCGGACTGAACTTCCTGGATCACCACACTCATAACAGTGCGATGCTCCTCGTCGATGGAGGCATCATTAAGCGCCTCCAGCAAATTATCTGGTGCCTCTGGTTGGACAGAGGCCACCGGTGTCGCAGTCTCGCCCTTCTTACGAAGGGGCTGCCTGCCGGACTCCAGAACCACTGAAGGTTCCGGTGCGGAGTCCGGCCCAGGGCCTGACTTAGAGCCCTTTGGGGTTTGATCCCCCTTATGCCCAGAGTCTGGGAGGTTGCCTTGCGGCGCCTCCAAGACCTCCTCCTCCTGGATGGGCCCCTTTTGGGACCCACCTTGGCGTCATCCACAGCGCGAGGAGAGGAGGCGGCCAGAAGTGAAGTGCTATTCACGTCCGACGAAGCCAGGGAGCCACTCGTTGAAGTGTCAAGCCCATCCTTGGGCGGGCTGCAGGGTTGTATTCGGCGTTAGGAGACTCTATACGACAAACAAAACGCCATGAGTTATTTCGATATCCGGATACTTACGATGTCGCCGGGGGCTTATCCCTCGGTGGCCACTCCTCTTCGCTGTTGTCGGCGTTGGTGGAGTAGTCCGGAGGAAGGGTCCTTCCCTTCTTGGACCCTCCGGCCTCCCCAGTTGGGGCGGCCTTCCTTTTCTTCTCTCCCCCCGCTGGGGGAGAGGCCTCTTTTTCCTCCTCCTCGTCTTCACGGGAGGAGTCCGCCTTAGAGTCATCAGACAATGAGTCCGATAACACCTGGCGCCGGGAACTCTTTTGAGTTCCTGTGGCCTTATTCTTGGCCTTCTTCTCTGGTACCACGTGAGGTGCCGGAACCAGCAGCCCCGTCAATCGGGCGTCCGCTGGGTCTTCTGGCAAGGGAGCCGGACAGTCAACCTGCCCGGACGTCTTCTGCCAGGCCTGTCAAAGGTAAGGGAGTTTAGATCCCGCATAGAGTCAAACTATGAAAAACAAGTGTCCTGTAAAGGGTAAAATAGCTTACCTCGCTGGCTTGACGCTGCGAGCTGAATCCGCGATCTTCGGTAGCGGATGCGGGAGCCTCGGCGCCCTTGAACAGCACCTTCCAGGCATCTTCGTACGTAGTGTCGAAGAGCCTGCTCAAGGTTTGGTGCTGTGCCGGATCAAACTCCCACAGGTTGAAGGCCCGTTGTTGGCACGGGAGGATCCGGCGGATGAGCATGACCTGGACTACGTTGACAAGCTTGAGCTTCTTGTTCACCAGGGTTTGGACGCAGGTTTGGAGTCCGGTCAGCTCTTCTGAATTACCCCATGTCAGGCCCGTCTCTTTCCAAGAGGTGAGCCGTGTAGGGAAGCCAGATCGGAATTCGGGGGCCGCCACCCATGTAGGGTCATGTGGCTCGGTGATGTAGAACCACCCCGATTGACACCCCTTTATGGTCTCCACGAAGGAGCCCTCGAGCCATATAACATTGGGCATCCTGCCCACCATGGCACCTCCGCACTCCGCCTGGCGGACGCCCACTACCTTCGGCTTGACATTGAAGGTCTTCAGCCATAAGCCGAAGTGGGGCTGGATGCAGAGGAAGGCCCCGCACACGACAATGAACGCCGAGATGTTGAGGATGAAATTCGGGGCCAGATCATGGAAATCCAGGCCGTAGTAGAACATGAGCCCTCGGACAAATGGGTGAAGTGGAAAACCTAGTCTGCAGAGGAAGTGGGTGAGGAACACCACCCTCTCATGGGGCCTGGGGTGGGGATAAGCTGCCCTTGTTGGGGAGCCGGTGCGCGATGTCGCTGGACAAGTATCTGGCCTTCCGCAGCTTTTTTATGTGTCCCTCCGTGACGGAGGAGACCATCCACTTGCCTCCCCCTCCAGACATGGCTGGGGAAGGTTAAGGCGAGATGTCTGTACTTGGGCGCTGGAGCTCGAGTGTGCGGAAATGGATGAGCAGAGGAGGAAGAAGGTGTGTGTGAAAAGGTGGATCCTTATCCCCTTATATGGACGGACAAAGCTATGCGTCCCCACTGGCCTGGTGAAACTCGCTTATCTCCCAAGCGCCGTAATTGATGGCGCGGTTGGGTTACCCATGCCCGTATTGATGAGAATCCCGGAATAAGGGGACACGATCTCTGCTTTGACAAGACGTGCCAAGGAAACCGCCTCGCTAAGCGCGATGAGGTGAAACAGTAAAAACGATTTGAATAAAGACTTGGTCGTGATGTTACACCATGGAATACGTCAGCAGATTGAACTTGTGTAAATATTATTCTCTCTACGGTGGTATGTGGAACTTATTTTGCAGAGCCGGACACTATCCTTGTGTTCAAAAATCTTCTATGAAGTATTCGGAGGAGGAACCCGCCTTGCAATGCCGAAGACAATATGCGCGCCGGACTCATCGTCATTGAAGCCTGGTTCAGGGGCTACTGAGGGAGTCCCGGATTAGGGGGTGTCCGGATAGCCAAACTATCACCTTTGGCCGGACTCCTGGACTATGAATATACAAGATTGAAGACTTCGTCCCGTGTCCGGATGGGACTTTCCTTGGCGTGGAAGGCAAGCTTGGTGATACGGATATGTAGATCTCCTACCATTGTAACCGACTCTATGTAACCCTAACCCTCTTTGGTGCCTATATAAACCGGAGGGTTTTAGTCCGTTGGACAAACAACAATCATACCATAGGCTAGCTTCTAGGGTTTAGCCTCTCTGATCTCGTGGTAGATCTACTCTTGTACTACCCATATCATCAATATTAATCAAGCAGGAGTAGGGTTTTACCTCCATCGAGAGGGCCCGAACCTGGGTAAACATCGTGTCCCTTGTCTCCTGTTACCATCCGCCTAGACGCACAGTTCGGGACCCCCTACCCGAGATCTGCCGGTTTTGACACCGACATGGTGGAAGATCATCTTGAGCTTGTGTCCCTTGGAAATAAGTAGGATCATACTTCTCTTGTTGAGGAACAAACTTTGTCTTGGGGTATTGATCTTCTTCCCACCCAACTCCATTGGCATTGAACTTTCGTTCAAAACCAACACCTTGGTTCTTCCGGTGTCTTCCTTGCTTGCGTACAATTTCCTCAAATTGCTTACTTCCAGCAAGGCTCTTGTAAACACCTTTCTCTATAATTCCCTTCAATAAGCTATTTTCTTGTTCAAGTGTAACTTGGCTAAGAGAATCATTATTGGAATCAAGAGAACTACTAGAAGCAACAACATTGGATTTAGCATGATTATCGTTACTACTAGAGGAAGAATCTTTATTGTTCTTGTTGCTAGATTTTACTTGTGGCATGTAAGTATACAAGAGTAAACACTTGGCAATGTAAGAAGAACTTTTCTTGTGAAGATCATCATTGATTGCCTTTAAAAACCCATGCTCTTGCTCTAGGTTGAGCTTTTCAAAGCGTAACTTCTCATGAGTCTTTAAAAGTTCTCAATGATCTTCCAAGGTAGTTTCATGAGCTAACTTAAGAGTATTTAGTTCTTTAGTTAGATGATCAATCTCCTTCTGATCATCGTCATTCATTTTATCTTGATTAGCATGATTAGTAGCAAATTCATCATAGTTTTCATAACTAGAGTTGTCAACAAGTAAATCATCATAACCTAGCAAGTCATCTTCATCACTATTGAAATCAACATACTCGGGGTGTGATACCTTTGGGCCTTTAGCCATGAAGCATCTTCCAATTCCTTCATTTGGTGAGTCAAATATGTCATAGGAGTTGGTTGACACAAGTGCTAGACTAGCAACACCTTCATCTTGAGTATATTCGGAGTCGGAGTGATAACTTCTTTCGGGGTGATGGCTGGAGTCGGAGCCGGATACCCATTCACCAACGTGAGCTTGATGTCTTCATTTTGTGTAGCTCTTTGATGATTTGTCCTTCCTTTCCGAATCCTTTCTTCTCCGGGAGGTTCTTCGTTCATAATGATCATCTCTACCCCTTCTCTCTCTTGGTGGTGATTCTTCTCTTCTACTTCTTCTTTTAGGTGAATCTTCTCTTCTTTTGTAGGGAGTCGTACACTCATTGGAGTAGTGTCTGGGTCTTCCACAATTGTAGCAATTTTGTTCACGACTCAAAGATCTTTTGTCATTGTAGGACCTTGACTTGGAACTTCTTTGCTTGCTTCTACTCTTGTAGAACTTGTTAAAGTTTTTCACCATTAGGCTCAATTCTTCATTGAAGGTTTGTTTCTCACTTGATAATGTAGGAGCATCACATGAGGCTTTGTAAGCACCACTTGACTTGTTGTGAAGCTCTTCTTTATCCTTGAGTGGCATCTCATCAGCAACAATTCTTCCAATGACTTTTGTTGGCTTGAGATCTTTGAAATTGGCATCATTTGGATCAATATGCACATGGTATCATATTTTCCATCCAAGGCTCTTAGGATCTTCTTGATGATGAATCTATCGGTCATCTCTTCACTTCCTAAGCCGGCAATCTCATTTGTGATGAGAGCAAGACTAGAGTACATTTCAGCGACACCTTCACCATCCTTGATTTTGAACTTGTCAAGTTGACTTTGAAGTACATCCAATTTAGATTCCTTGACGGAGTCGGTACATTCGTGCATATCAATCAAAGTATCCCAAATTTCCTTTGCATTCTCAAGACGGCTGATTTTGTTGAATTCTTTGGGGCACAATCCGTTGAAGAGAATATCACAAGCTTGAGCGTTGTATTGCAGCATCTTCAACTCTTCCGCGGTAGCTTCACGGTTTGGTTCTCTCCCATCGAAGAATTCACCTTGCAAGCCAATACACACAATAGCCCAAACGGCGGGTTATGGCCAAGAATATGCATTTTCATCTTTTGCTTCCAACTAACAAAATTAGTACCATCAAAGTAAAGACCTCTACGGTGGTAATTTCCCTCGCTAGATGCCATACTCTCCTAGGTTGTGAAACCAAGGCTATGATCAGCAAAGCTATGGAAATCAAGGCAAATGGAGACCTGATACGTCTCCAATGTATCTATAATTTATGAAGCATTCATGCTATTATATTCTCTGTTTTGGATGTTTACGATCTTTACTATACACTTTTATATTATTTTTGGAACTAACCTATTAACCGGAGGCCCAGCCCATAGTGTTGTTTTCTTGCCTATTTCAGTGTTTCGAAGAAAAGGAATATCAAATGAAGTCCAAACGGAATGAAACCTTTGGGAAAGTTATTTTTGGAACGGAAGCAATTCATGGGACTTGGAGTGCACATAAGGGAAGCCTCAAGGTGGCCACGAGGCAGGGAGGCGCGCCCACCTCCCCTGGGCGCGCCCCCACCCTCGTGGGCCCCTCGTGGCTACCCTTACCAAATTCTTTCGCCTATATATCTCCATATACCCTAAAAACATTGGGGAACAAAATAGATCGGGAGTTCCGCCGCCGCAAGCCTCTGTAGCCACCAAAAACCTCTCGGGAGCCCATTCCAGCACCCTGCCGGAGGGGGGGATCCCTCACCGGTGGCCATCTTCATCATCCTGGCGCTCTCCATGACAAGGAGGGAGTAGTTCACCCTCAGGGCTGAGGGTATGTACCAGTAGCTATGTGTTTGATCTCTCTCTCTCTCTCGTGTTCTTGAGGTGATACGATCTTGATGTATCGCGAGCTTTGCTATTATAGTTGGATCTTATGATGTTTCTCCCCCTCTACTCTCTTGTAATGGATTGAGTTTTTCCCTTTGAAGTTATCTTCTTGGATTGAGTCTTTAAGGATTTGAGAACACTTGATGTATGTCTTGTCGTGCTTATCTGTGGTGACAATGGGATATTCACGTGATCTACTTGATGTATGTTTTGATGATCAACTTGCGGGTTCATTGACCTTGTGAACTTATGCATAGGGGTTGGCACACGTTTTCGTCTTGAATCTCCGGTAGAATCTTTGGGGCACTCTTTGAAGTACTTTGTGTTGGTTGAATAGATGAATCTGAGATTGTGTGATGCATATCGTATAATCATGCCCACGGATACTTGAGGTGACAATGGAGTATCTAGGTGACATTAGGGTTTTGGTTGATTTGTGTCTTAAGGTGTTATTCTAGTACGAACTCTATGATAGAATGAACAGAAAGAATAGCTTCATGTTATTTTACTACGGACTCTTGAATAGATCGAGGAGAAAGAATAACTTTGAGGTGGTTTTGTACCCTACCATAATCTCTTCGTTTGTTCTTCGCTATTAGTGGCTTTGGAGTGACTCTTTGTTACATGTTGAGGGATAGTTATATGATCCAGTTATGTTATTATTGTTGAGAGAACTTGCACTAGTGAATGTATGAACCCTAGGCCTTGTTTCCTAGCATTGCAATATCGTTTGTGCTCACTTTTATCATTAGTTACCTTGCTGTTTTTATATTTTCAGATTACAAAAACCTATATCTACCATCCATATTGCACTTGTATCACCATCTCTTCACCGAACTAGTGCACCTATACAATTTACCATTGTATTGGTTGTGTTGGGGACACAAGAGACTCTTTGTTATTTGGTTGCAGGGTTGTTTGAGAGAGACCATCTTCATCCTACGCCTCCCATGGATTGATAAACCTTAGGTCGTCCACTTGAGGGAAATTTGTTAATGTCCTACAAACCTCTGCACTTGGAGGCCCAACAACGTCTACAAGAAGAAGGTTGTGTAGTAGACATCAAGTTCTTTTCTGGCGCCGTTGTCGGGGAGGTGAGTGCTTGAAAGTATACCTTTAGATCTTGCAATCAAATCTTTTTGTTTCTTGTTTTATCACTAGTTTAGTTTGTAAAAGAAAACTACAAAAAATGGAATTGAGTTTGCCTCATACGCTTCATCTTTTTAATATCTTTCTTAAGTATGATGAAAAGGAAAACTGTGCTCGAGTGCGAGAAGAAGAAGTCTATAAGATGTTTGGTACTAAATCTTTGAATGATGAGCATGATTGCAATGTTGTTAGTATGAACTCCTTGAATATACATAGTACTAATGATGTTTGCACTAGTTATGATGAAAATGTCTCCTATAAGCATGTCGATTTTTGTGGTGTGCATTGGGTTTGCAGGTACACACCAAATAGGGAAAATATATATTGCAAGAGGCATAAGCATTTAGAAACTAAATTGTTGCAAGGAAGGCTAAATGTGAGTGCTGAAAATTTAACATGCCTTTCCGTACTTGTGAACTTTGCAATGAAAGTGGTCATTTACATCTCTGATGCAAATTGTTTCATGATCGAATCGTGTCCAAAAATTGTGATGATTTGATTTCCCTTGCACGTTATAACGAACTTAGTTTGATTTTGGGTTATGAAGAATTGAAACGTTTAACTAAGAATCTTCCAGAATTTGCCCTTAAGAAATTTCTTGATATAGATCTAGAGGAAATTTATATGTATTGTGCGGTGAATTGCATTGAAAATCCTTATATTGCCAATTACATAAAGAAAATAAAGCAAATAGAAGATGAAGAGAACACTAATGAAAGGGAAGAGACTTCCCATTATCCTCCTATTATTTCTTATGATGAATCAGGTAACGAGGAGGAGCTTTCTATTCAACCAATCCCATCAATAAGAAGCACAAAGAAGAAGGTTGAACCCACACATAATGTGAAGAAGAAAAAAAATGGAGAAGCAAAGGTAAAAGGTATCCCTCCCAAATGATGTGGCTCCTACTACTCTTTGTGATGATGATAATTGCTATACTCTTGGTGCTATCCATAGTATTAATGATGAGAGTGATTATGCTTATGATATGAAAGGGCCCAAGCTTGGGGAAGCTATGTTTGATGAGGGTGACATATTTGAGAATATATTTGCTGCAATTAATGTCTGTCCCAAGCTTGGGGATGCTACGTTTAATGAAGATGATATTTTTAGCATCCCAAGTTTTGATATGCAAAGTTGTTATGATGATAGCATGCCTCTTACCTATGATGATTATATTGAGGAAAGTGGGTTTGGAAGAGTGTCAACTTTAGGAAGTAATGATCCCACTATTTTGGAGGATGTTGAATCTTATAATAATTATGAAAGTGGATTTGGAGAGGTCATGACTTTATTTAGTGATGAGTCCACTATCTTGGAAGAGGTTTCAATTGATTATGATGAGAACAAAGTTGCTACTTATGATGATTATTGTGATGAAACTTATGCTATAAAAAGTAGTTATGATTATATTTATAAAAGTTGTCATGATTATGATTACCCTTTTCCTGAACATTACTCTTTTAATGTGGAAACAATTTTTAGTATTCGAGTCTCTTATGATACTCCCACTATTCCGAATAAGAAGAATTTTGCTTATGTGGAGAGTAGTAAATTTTCTGTGCTTGTAGATCATGAAAAGAATGATTTAGGTGCTGGTTATATTGTTGAATTCATTCATGATGCTACTGAAAATTATGATGAGGGAGGAACATATGCTTGTAGGAATTGCAATAATGTCAAGTTTCCTCTCTATGTGCTTAAAATATTGAAGTTATGCTTGTTTTACCTTCCTATGCTAGTTGATTATTGTTCCCATAAGTTGTTTGCTCAAAAAATCCCTATGCATAGGAAGTGTGTTAGACTTAAATGTGCTAGTCATATGCTTCATGATGCTCCCGTTATGTTTCAATTCTTCTCTTTTATGTGAGCATCATTGTCGTCATCATGCCTAGCTAGAAAGGCATTAAAGAAAAGTGCTTGTTGGGATACAACCCAATATTTACCTTTACTGTTTTTGTGTGTCCACATGATTATGCTACTGTAGTAATCATGTTTTATAGCTTTTGTTTCAATAAAGTGCCAAGTAAGACCTTTAGGGTAGCTTACGGTGATAGTTGTGTTGATCCTACTGAAAATCAGAAACTTTTGCACCCAGTACATTAGTTTTGATAATTCACAGCAACGTTCTTTTGATCTTATTCCTTTTGATCTGGATTTGTACACAAATTTATTAGGACTTCCTAATTTTGTAGGATTGTTGGAGTTCTAAAAGTATACGTTTGATACAGATTACTACAGACTGTTCTGTTTTTGGCAGATTCTGTTTTCTATGTGTTGTTTGCTTATTTTGATGAATCTATGAGTAGTATCAGAGGGTATGAACCATAGAGAAGTTGGAATACAGTAGGTTTAACACCAATATGAATTTATAATGAGTTCATTACAGTACCTAAGTGCTGATTTATTTTCTTATACTAACGGAGCTTACGAGTTTTCTGTTGAGTTTTGTGTTGTGAAGTTTTCAAGTTTTGGGTAAAGATTCGATGGACTATGGAATAAGGAGTGGCAAGAGCCTAAGCTTGGGGATGCCCAAGGCACCCCAAGGTAATATTCAAGGACAACCAAGAGCCTAAGCTTGGGGATGCCCCGGATGGCATCCCCTCTTTCGTCTTCGTTCATCGGTAACTTTACTTGGAGCTATATTTTTATTCACCACATGATATGTGTTTTGCTTGGAGCGTCATTTTATTTTCTTTTGTTTTGCTTGCTGTTTGAATAAAATACCAAGATCTGAAATTCTTAAATGTAGAGAGTCTTCACATAGTTACATAATTATTTAACTACTCATTGATCTTCACTTATATCTTTTTGGAGTAGTTTGTCATTTACTCGTGTGCTTCACTTATATCCTATGAGTAAATGGTTGAATGAGTTGAATGTCATAAATCTGAAATTATATATGTTTCATTTTCTTACCACATGGGGTGTAATGACTTCACATCTAAGAAGTAGAGGTTGTAATTTATTGAAGGTTAGCAAACATTGTATTGGTCACTTGAACAATTCATGAAAGAATATTGAAGGAAGAGAGATTTCACATATAAATATACTATCTTAGACATCTACTATGATTGTGAGCCCCATTAATTATTTTCAAACCTGAGCAAATTAGTTGAAGTTGGACAAGGAAGACAACGTAATGAGTTATGCTTGGGTATATTTGTATAGAAGTTATATTGGTATAGATCCTCCAACATGTGGTGCTTGCTTTTTAGAATCCTTTGCTAGCCAAAATATCTGTACTAAGCAGGAATACTGCTTGTGCATCCAAATTCCTTGAACCAAGTTTCTTCCATGAGTGTCCACCATACCTACCTATGCGATATTTACCTGCCGTTCCAAGTAAATTTGCATGTGCCAAACTCTAAACCTTCAAATAATAATCTGTTTTGTATGCCCGAATCGCTCATGTAGCGACTAGGGGCTGTCAATATCTTCCATGCTAGGTGGGTTACTCAAGATGAGTGGACTCCACTCATCATTCACGAAAAATATGGCTGGTAACTGGGATGCCCAGTCCCATGATCAAAAGATCAAAATCAAATCAAAAATAATTGCAAACAAAACTCCCCCGGGATTGTTTCGGGCAAGCCATGGATTGATCATTGTTTGTGGAGGGGGAGTAAAAACTTTACCATTCTGTTTGGGAACCGCCTATAATGTATGTAGTATGGAAGATATTGGGAACTCTTGGTTGTTATGTTGACAATGAAAGCATACCTCTCAAAATTATTTTCATCTCTATTTCAAAATCGAGTTCTGGCACCTCTGCAAATCCCTGCTTCCCTCTGCGAAGGGCCTATCTTTTACTTTATGCAAGAGTCGGTAGTATTCCTTCTCATTCCTACCTACTCTTTAGTTGGCAAGCATCGTGTGTTGGGGAAAGATCTAAGCATATATGGCCATGCAAATATATTTGATCATGAATTATTATTGTTGACAATTATCTATATGATAAGTGAGTTGGGAGGCGAAACACTAAGCCCCTATCTTTCTCTGTGTTCGATGGATGCTATTTGTTCTAAGAATATGCTTTGAGTGGTAGCAATCATGGGAGACTATATGTTAGTTGAGTATGTGGAGTTTGCTAAATCAAAGCTCTGACATAGACCCTTCCTGAAAATAAGATGAATTGTAATTGTTTGATGACTGAGAATGAAGTTTGCTAGTTTTCAAGAAACTTTATGGTCTATGCTTTAACATGTGAATAGCTTGTTACTTGATCATTAGAAGTTTTATGAGATGAACTACTGTTATGACATATAATGATGCTAGAAAAGGTGATTGAAATTATCATTGATCAAACTTGTGCACCTGCTAGCATTCACACTTCATAAATTCTTTATTTTAGCATTTACCTACTCGAGGACGAGCAACAATTAAGCTTGGGGATGCTGATATGTCTCCAACGTATCTATTATTTATGAAGCATTCATGCTATTATATTATCTGTTTTGCATGTTTACGGGCTTTATTATACACTTTTATATTATTTTTGGGATTAACCTATTAACCGGAGGCCCAACCCATATTGTTGTTTTCTTTCCTATTTCAGTGTTTCGAAGAAAAGGAATATCAAACGGAGTCCAAACGGAATGAAACCTTCGGAAAAGTTATTTTTGGAACGGAAGCAATCCAGGGGACTTGGAGTGCACGTAAGGGAAGCCTCGAGGTGGCCACGAGGCAGGGAGGCGCGCCCACCTCCCCTGGGCGCGCCCCCCACCCTCGTGGGCCCCTCGTGGCTCCCCTTACCGACTTCTTTCGCCTATATATCTCCATATACCCTAAAAACATTGAGGAACATAATAGATTGGGAGTTCCGCCGCCGCAAGCCTCTGTAGCCACCAAAAACCTCTCGGGAGCCCGTTCCGGCACCCTGCCGGAGGGGGGGGGGATCCCTCACCGGTGGCCATCTTCATAATCCCGACGCTCTCCATGATGAGGAGGGAGTAGTTCACCCTCGGGGCTGAGGGTATGTACCAGTAGCTATGTGTTTGATCTCTCTCTCTCTCTCTCTCTCTCTCGTGTTCTTGAGGTGATACGATCTTGATGTATCGCCAGCTTTGCTATTATAGTTGCATCTTATGATGTTTCTCCCCATCTACTCTCTTGTAATGGATTGAGTTTTTCCCTTTGAAGTTATCTTATCGGATTGAGTCTTTAAGGATTTGAGAACACTGGACATATGTCTTGCCGTGCTTATATGTGGTGACAATGGGATATTCATGTGATCTACTTGATGTATGTTTTGGTGATCAACTTGCGGGTTCAGTGACCTTGTGAACTTATGCATAGGGGTTGGCACACGTTTTTGTCTTGACTCTCCGGTAGAATCTTTGGGGCACTCTTTGAAGTACTTTGTGTTGGTTGAATAGATGAATCTGAGATTGTGTGATGCATATCGTATAATCATGCCCACGGATACTTGAGGTAATAATGGTGTATCTAGGTGACATTAGGGTTTTGGTTGATTTGTGACTTAAGGTGTTATTCTAGTATGAACTCTATGATAGATTGAATGGAAAGAATAACTTTGTGTTATTTTACTACAGACTCTTGAATAGATCGAGCGGAAAGAATAACTTTGAGGTGGTTTCGTACCCTCCGATAATCTCTTCGTTTGTCCTCCGCTATTAGTGGCTTTGGAGTGACTCTTTGTTACATGCTGAGGGATAGTTATATGATCCAGTTATGTTATTATTGTTGAGAGAACTTGCACTAGTGAAAGTATGAACCTTAGGCCTTGTTTCCTAGCATTGCAATATCGTTTGTGCTCACTTTTATCATTAGTTAGCTTGCTGTTTTTATATTTTCAGACTACAAAACCTATATCTACCATCCATATTGCACTTGTATCACCATCTCTTCGTCTAACTAGTACACCTATACAATTTACCATTGTATTGGGTGTGTTGGGGACACAAGAGACTCTTTGTTATTTGGTTGCAGGGTTGTTTGAGAGAGACCATCTTCATCCTACACCTCCCACGGATTGATAAACCTTAGGTTGTCCACGTGAGGGAAATTTGCTACTGTCCTACAAACCTCTGCACTTGGAGGCCCAACAACGTCTACAATAAGAAGGTTGTGTAGTAGACATCAAGACCGTAGCTCTGATACCACTTGTAGGATCAAAAGTATGTCTAGAGGGGGGTGATTAGACTACTTGACCAAATAAAAATCTAGCCTTTTCTCAATTTGAAGTCTTGGCAGATTTTAGCAACTTAGCACAAGTCAAGTAATCAACCTACACATGCAATTCTAAGAGTATAGCAGCGGAATGTAAATCATTGCATATGAAGGTAAAAAGGGAAGGAGTTTCGAGGGAGCAAACGCAATGTTGACACGGAGATTATTGGCATGGTTCCGATAGGTGGTGCTATCGTACATCTATGTTGATGGAGACTTCAACCCACGAAGGGTAACGGCTGCGCAAGTCCACGCAGGGCTCCACCCACGAAGGGTCCATGAAGAAGCAACCTTGTCTATCCCACCATGGCCATCGCCCATGAAGGACTTGCCTCACTAGGGTAGATCTTCACGAAGTAGGCGATTTCCTTGCCCGTACAAACTCCTTGGTTCAACTCCACAACCTTGACGGAGGCTCCCAAGTGACACCTAACTAATCTAGGAGACACCACTCTCCAAAAGGTAATAGATGGTGTGTTGATGATGAACTCCTTGCTCTTGTGCTTCAAATGATAGTCTCCCCAACACTCAACTCTCTCTCATAGGATTGGATTTGGTGGAAAGATGATTTGAGTGGAAAGCAACTTGGGGAAGGCTGGAGATCAAGATTTATGTGGTTGGAATGGAATATCTTGGCCTCAACAAATGAGTAGGTGGTTCTCTCTCAGAAAATGAATGCTGGAAGTGTAGGCATGTTCTGATGGCTTTCTCCACAAATGAAGAGAGGGTGGAGGGGTATATATAGCCTCCACACAAAATCTAACCGTTACACACAATTTACCAAACTCGGTGAGACCGAATCAGAAAACTCGGTCAGACCGATTAAGTTCATAATGTGACCGTTAGGCATTCGGGTGGGACTAAACTGTCAACTCGGTGGGACCGATTTCGTTAGGGTTAGGGCATAACATAATCTTGGTGAGACCGATTACACAAACTCAGTGGGACCGACTTTGGTAATAAGCTAACCAGAGAGTTGGCCAGGCAAACTCGGTGGGACCGATTCGCTCATCTCGGTGAGACCGAAATGTTACGAAAGGGAAACAGAGAGTTCTCATTGTGAACTCGTGGGACTGATCACTCATCTCGATTAGACCAAAATGTTATGAAGGGAGACAGAGAATTTGCAATCCCATCTCGGTGAGACTGAGATCCCTATCGGTGAGACCGAAGTGACTAGGGTTTCTGGCAGTGGCTATGTCAAATGAACTCGGTGGCGCCGGATAGATCAAATCGGTGGGGCCGAGTTTGACTTTTGGTTTGGGACATATGTGGATATGAGAAAGTGGTTGAGTGTTTTTGGAGCATAAAACTAAGCATTTTGAGCAAGCAAGCCATTAAGCAATACCTCATCCCCTTTTAATAGTATTGGCTTTTCCTATGGACTCAACGTGATCTTGGATCACTAAGAGTAAAATGTAGAGTCTTGAGCTTTAGAGCTTGAGACAATCCTTTGTCCTTAGAATTTTGAGGGGTCCACATTCCTAATCCATGCCATGCCAATCATTGAACTTTCCTAAAAATTTACATCTTGAAATAGCATTAGTTCGTTGAGCTATATGTTGTTAATCATTACCAAAACCACCCAGGGATAGTTGCACTTTCAGTCTCCGACCACCATAACAACAGATCTAGCTGAAGAAATGCCCACTTCATTATGCCGCCCCTAGATCCACACATACCACTGAGTTGCAGCCGCCCTATCGCGTTCCCTGGCGCTGTTGCGCCCACCGCTGTTAGGTCAACAACCCGCTCCTTACCAGATCCACAATACCCGACGTCTGCCAGCATCGACGGTGCGCCCTCCTGAGCTCCACCAATGTGCCAAGCAAGAGGCACCAGTCAAGGTCCGGCGCTAGTCCGCTAATGGCCAGGTCTGGCCTGAATGCCCAACAACACTTCAGGTCGGTAGCGCACCCGCACCTCTGCACCAGCCGACAGGTCCCATCACCGCCACATCGCGCACGTCCCGTGCATCTGCACAACGGAGCAATCCCTCTTTCCACACCATGCGAGAGGAGAATAAAGACGCCTGGCGGTGCATCGTAGACGGCGGGGGGAGGAGGTGTGTTGGAAGGTAGGTTCCAGCACCTAGGGTTCGCGCCCGGGTCACCCATGAGGGAGCGACACATGGCATGGGTTTCTTTGTTGGACAAAATAACTCTGCTTGTTCGTGTTAGTTTCTTGATTTGTAGTTGTTTATACAAAGCATATGAGCAAACAGTTCAGCTCGGACAACTTAGCAACACTGGACATTTCAAAGATAGTACTCCCTGTGTGTTCGTAAATACAAGATGATCTAACTTTTTTCTGAATCAGATGTATTTATAGATACGTTTTAGTGTATTTGTTCATTTATTTCAGTCCTATGTAGTTCATAATAATAAAATATGTAAAACATCTTATATTTATGAACGAAGGGAGTAGCACAAAACAAAAACATTTATGCGGCCTGATACGTCCATTTTGCATCATGCTTTTATATCAATATTTATTGCATTATGGGCTATTATTACATGTTATGTCACAATACTTATGGCTATTCTCTCTTATTTTACAAGGTTTATCATGAAGAGGTAGAATGCCGGTAGCTGGGATTCTGGCTAGAAAAGGAGCAAATATTGGAAACCTATTTTGCACAGCTCCAAAAGTCCTGAAACTCCATAAAAGTCATTTTTGGAATTAATAAGAATTATTGAGCAAAGAAAGTACCAGAGGGGGCCCACACCCTAGCCACGAGGGTGGGGGCGCGCCCCCCTACTGGGCGCGCCCCCCTGTCTTGTGGGCCCCCTGTTGGCCCTCCGGTGCCCATCTTCTGCTATATGAAGTCTCTTACCCTGGAAAAAAAATCATAAGTAAGCTTACAGGACGAAACTCCGCCGCCACGAGGCGGAACCAATCTAGGGCTCCGGCGGAGCTGTTCTGCCGGGGAAACTTCCCTCTGGGAGGGGGAAATCATCATCATCATCACCACCAACGATCCTCTCATCGGGAGGGGATCAATCTCCATCAACATCTTCACCACCACCATCTCCTCTCAAAACCCTAGTTCATCTCTTGTATCCAATCTTGTATCAAAACCACAAATTGGTACCCGTGGGTTGCTAGTAGTGTTGATTACTCCTTGTAGTTGATTCTAATTGGTTTACTTGGTGGATGATCATATATTCAAATCCTTAATGCATATTAATACTCCTCTGATCATGAACATGAATATGCTTTGTGAGTAGTTACGTTTGTTCCTGAGGACATGGGTGAAGTCTTGCTATTAGTAGTCATGTGAATTTGGTTCGATATTTTGATGAGATGTATGTTGTCTCTCCTCTTGTGGTGTTATGTGAACGTCGACTACATGACACTTCACCATTATTTGGGCCTAGAGGAAGGCATTGGGAAGTAATAAGTAGATGATGGGTTGCTAGAGTGACAGAAGTTTAAACCCTAGTTTATGAGTTGCTTCATAAGGGGCTGATTTGGATCCACTAGTTTCATGCTATGGTTAGGTTTACCTTAATACTTCTTTTGTAGTTGCGGATGCTTGCAATAGGGGTTAATCATAAGTGGGATGCTTGTCCAAGAAAGGGCAGTACCCCAGCACTGGTCCACCCACATATCAAATTATCAAAGTACCGAACATGAATCATATGAGCGTGATGAAAACTAGCTTGACGATAATTCCCATGTGTCCTTGGGAGCGCTTTTCTCATTATAAGAATTTGTCCAGGCTTGTCCTTTGCTACAAAAAGGATTGGGCCACCTTTCTGCACTTTATTTAGTTTCATTGCTTGTTACCCGTTACAAATTATTTTATCACAAAACTATCAGTTACCTACAATTTCAGTGCTTGCAGAGAATACCTTATTGAAAACTGCTTTTCATTTCCTTCTGCTCCTCGTTGGGTTCAACACTCTCACTTATCGAAAGGACTACGATAGATCCCCTATACTTGTGGGTCATCAAGACTCTTTTCTGGCACCGTTTCCGAGGAGTGAAGCGCCTTTGGTGAGTGAAACTTGGTAAGGAAACATTTATATAGTGTGCTGAAATTTTCTGTCACTTGTTACTATGGAAACTAATCCTTTGAGGGGCTTGTTTGGGGCATCTTCGCCCTGACCAGTAGAGCAAAGAGTTGCTCTTCAACCTACTGAACCTACTGAAAATGTTTACTTTGAGATTCCTTCGGGTATGATAGAGAAACTGCTAGCTAATCCCTTTGCAGGAGATGGAACATTGCATCCCGATTTACACCTTATCTATGTGGATGAAGTTTGTGGATTATTTAAGCTTGCGGGTATACCTGATGATGTTGTTAAGAGTAAGGTCTTCCCTTTACCTTTGAAGGGAGACACATTGACATGGTATAGGCTATGTGATGATACGGGATCTTGGAATTATAAACGATTGAAGTTGGAATTTCACCAGAAGTTCTATCCTATGCATCTTGTTCATCGTGATCATAATTACATATATAATTTCTGGCCTCGCAAAGGAGAAAGCATCGCTCAAGCTTGGGGGAGGCTTAAGTCAATGTTATATTCATGCCCCAATCATGAGCTCTCAAGAGATATGATTATTCAAAAAAATTATGCTCGGCTTTCTCTCAATGATTGCACCATGCTTGATACTTCCTGTGCTGGTTCTTATATGCTGAAGACTACTGAATTCAAGTGGGATTTACTGGAAATAATTAAACGCAACTCTGAAGATTGGGGTTCCGACAATGGTAAGGAGTCAGGTATGACACCTAAGTTTGATTGTGTTGAATCTTTTATGGATACCGATGCTTTTCGTGGATTTAGCGCTAAATATGGACTTGACTCTGAGATAGTAGCTTCTTTTTGTGAATCTTTTGCTGCTCATGTTGATCTCCCTAAGTAGAAGTGGTTTAAATATAATCCTCCCACTGAAGTAAAAGTAGTTGCACCTATTACAGTTGAAGAAAAGACTATCACTTATAATGATCCTATTGTTCCTACTACTTATGTTGAGAAACCACCTTTTCCTGTTAGGATAAAGGATCATGCTAAAGCTTCAACTGTTGTTCGTAAGAGTAATACTAGAACTTTTACACCTCCTGAGCAAATTAAAGTTGAACCTAGTATTGCTATGGTTAAAGATCTCTTGGTTCATAATATAGATGGGCATGTTATTTACTTCTGTGGTGAAACTGCTAATATTGCTAAACCCGATGCTAAGATACATAGACCTGTTGTAGGCATGCCTGCTATTTCTGTTAAAATAGGAGATCATTGTTATCATGGCTTATGTGATATGGTGCTAGTGCTAGTGCAATACCTATTTCCCTATATAAAGAAATTATGCATGATATCGCAACCGCTGAGTTAGAAGATATTGATGTTACAATAAAGCTTGCCAATAGAGATACTATTTGTCTTGTGTGGGAAAGTTAAATATCCTGCTGATTTTCTTGTTCTTGGCTCCCCACAAGATAAATTTTGTCCCATTATATTTGGTAGACCCTTCCTGAACACCGTTAATGCTTGGATTGATTGCAAAAAGGATGTTGTTACGATTGGCTTGGGAGATATGTCTCATGAGTTTAATTTTTTAAATTTTGTAGACAACCCCATGATAAAGAATTGCCTAGTAAGGATGAGATTGTTGGTCTTGCTTCTATTGCCGTGCCTCCTACTGATCTGTTAGAACAATATTTGCTAGACCATGAAAATGATATGTTTATGAATGAAAGAAGGGAAATAGATGAAGTATTCCTTCAACAGGGTCCTATTCCGAAACACAACTTACCTGTTGAAATCCTAGGGGATCCCCCTCCACCCAAGGGTGATCCCGTGTTTGAGCTCAAACCATTACCTGATAATCTTAAATATGCTTATCTTGATGAAAAGAAGATATATCCTGTTATTATTAGTGCTAACCTTTCAGAGCAAGAAGAGGAAAGATTATTGAAAACTCTGAAGAAGCACCGTGCTGCTATTGGATATACTCTGGATGATCTTAAGGGAATTAGCCCCACTCTATGCCAGCATAAAATTAAATTGTATGAAGGCTCTAAACCAGTTAGAGATCCTCAACGACGGTTAAATCCTAAGATGAAAGAAGTGGTAAGAAAGGAGATACTAAAGCTCCTTGAGGCAGGTATAATTTATCCCATTGCTGATAGTGATTGGGTAAGTCCTGTCCATTGCGTCCCTAAGAAGGCAGGTATTATTGTTGTTCCTAATGATAAAGATGAATTGATTCCGCAAAGAATTATTACAGGTTATAGGATGGTAATTGATTTCCGTAAATTAAATAAAGCTACTAAGAAAGATCATTGCCCTTTACCTTTTATTGATCAAATGCTAGAAAGACTATCCAAACATACACGTTTCTGCTTTCTAGATGGTTATTCTGGTTTCTCTCAAATACCTGTGTCAGCGGAGGATCAATCAAAAACTACTTTTACTTGCCCTTTCGGTACTTTCGCTTATAGACGTATGCCTTTTGGTTTATGTAATGCACCTGCTACCTTTCAAAGATGCATGATGGCTATATTCTCTGACTTTTGTGAGGTATTCATGGATGATTTCTCCGTTTATGGATCCTCTTTTGATGATTGCTTGAGCAACCTTGATCGAGTTTTGCAGAGATGCGAAGACACTAGTCTCGTCTTGAATTGGCAAAAGTGCCACTTTATGGTTAATGAAGGCATTGTCCTGGGGCATAAAATTTCTGAAAGAGGTATTGAAGTTGATAAAGCTAAAGTTGATGCTATTGAAAAGATGCCATTCCCAAGGACATTAAAGGTATAAGAAGTTTCCTTGGTCATGCCGGTTTTTATAGGAGGTTCATTAAGGACTTTTCTAAAATCTCTAGGCCTCTGACTAATCTATTGCAAAAAGATATTCCTTTTGTCTTTCATGATGATCGTGTAGAAGCATTTGAAATACTTAAGAAAGCTTTGATCACTACACCTATTGTTCAGCCACCTGATTGGAATTTACCCTTTGAAATTATGTGTGATGCTAGTGATTATGCTGTAGGTGTTGTTCTAGGGCAAAGAGTTGATAAGAAATTAAATGTTATCAAGTATGCCAGTAAAACTCTTGATACCGCCCAGAGAAATTATGCTACTACTGAAAAAGAATTCTTGGCAGTTATATTTGCATGTGATAAGTTCAGACCTTATATTGTCGATTCTAAAGTAACTATTCACACTGATCATGCTGCTATTAAATATCTTATGGAAAAGAAAGATGCTAAGACTAAACTTATTAGGTGGGTTCTCTTGCTTCAAGAATTTGATTTACATATTATTGATAGAAAGGGAGCTGAGAACCCCATTGCAGACAACTTGTCTAGGTTAGAGAATGTTCTTGATGACCCACTACCTATTGATGATAGCTTTCCTGATGAACAATTAGCGGTCATTAATGCTTCTCGTACTGCTCCATGGTATGTTGATTATGCTAATTACATTGTTGCTAAATTTATACCGCCTAGTTTCACATACCAGCAAAAGAAAAAGTTCTTTTATGATTTAAGACATTACTTCTGGGATGACCCACACCTTTATAAAGAAGGAGTAGATGGTGTTATTAGACGTTGTGTACCTGAGCATGAACAGGAACAGATTCTACACAAGTGTCACTCCAAACCATATGGGGGACACCACGCTGGAGATAGAATTGCACATAAGGTATTGCAATCTGGTTTTTATTGGCCTACTCTCTTCAAAGATGCTCGTAAGTTTGTCTTGTCTTGTGATGAATGTCAAAGAATTGGTAATATTAGTAGACGTCAAGAAATGCCTATGAATTATTCTCTTGTTATTGAACCATTTGATGTTTGAGGCTTCGATTATATGGGACCTTTTCCTGCCTCTAATGGATACACACATATTTTAGTTGCTGTTGATTACATTACTAAGTGGGTAGAAGCTATTCCAACTAGTAGTGCTGATCATAACACCTCTATTAAGATGCCTACAGAAGTTATTTTCCCGACGTTTGGAGTCCCTAGATACTTAATGACTGATGGTGGTTCACATTTTATTCATGGTGTCTTTTGTAAAATGCTTTGCTAAGTATGATGTTGATCATAGAATTGCATCTCCTTATCACCCACAGTCTAGGTTCAAGTAGAGTTGAGCAATAGAGAGCTCAAATTAATTTTGCAAAAGATTGTTAATAGATCTAGAAAGAATTGGTCCAAGAAACTTGATGGTGCATTATGGGCCTATAGAACTGCATATAAAAATCCTATGGGTATGTCTCCGTATAAGATGGTTTATGGAAAAGCATGTCACTTACCTCTCGAACTTGAACATAAAGCATATTGGGCTATTAAAGAGCTCAACTATGATTTCAAACTTGCCGGTGAGAAGAGGTTGTTTGACATTAGCTCACTTGATGAATGGAGAACCCAAGCATATGAGAATGCCAGGCTGTTCAAAGAAAAGGTTAAAATATGGCATGACAAAAGAATACAAAAGCGTGAGTTTAACATAGGTGATTATGTGTTGCTATTCAACTCTCGTTTAAGATTTTTTGCAGGAACACTCCTCTCTAAATGGGAAGGTCCTTACGTTATCGAGGAGGTCTATCATTCCGGTGCCATAAAAATCAACAACTTCGAAGGCACAAGTCTGAGGGTGGTGAATGGTCAAAGAATCAAACATTATATCTCAGGTAATCCTATAAATGTTGAAACTAATATTATTGAAACCGTAACCTCGGAGGAATACATAAGGGACACTTTCCAGAACGTTTCAGACTCCGAAAAGGAATAGGTATGTGGTACGGTAAGTAAACCGACTCCAAAACCATTCTAATGGCAATTTTTCTCCGTTTAGGAATATTTAAGAATTTTGGAAAGCAGGAAGTAATCCAGGAAGGACACGAGGCCTCCACGAGGGTGGAGGGCGCGCCCACCCTTACTGGGCGCGCCCCCTGTCTCATGGGCACCTCGTGTGCCTCCCGGACTCCGTTTTCTTGCACGTTACTTCTTTTGGTCAGTAAAAATTCATTATATAATCTCCCGAAGGTTTTGACCACCGTATCACGCAAAAATCTTCTGTGTTTGTTTCGAGCTGTTTCTGCTGCAGATTAGAGCAATATGTCATCCCAGGATTCGGAAGGATAAAGTTATGTGGCCGATTACCTTGCAGACCCTAAGGTTTATGGGGACTTGGATCATTGTGGCTGGACCAGTGAGGAAGAAGAAGACTACGAGCCTAAGGGGAAGGAGGAGATGAGCTGAGACGAAGACGAAGTCCCATTACCTCAACCTGGGGACATGCATGTGGAGTTTAAAAAGTCAAGCCTCCCCGATAGGGCAAAAAAGCCCAAGATCGAGTTTATCCCTTTTCGTCTCTTGCAGGAAAACAAACAGGAACTATGCAAAAGGATATTAAGCCTTGAGTGGGAGATCGATGATCTAAGGGAGCAACATTCCATTCTCAAACGCAAGTTGAGGAGGAAGCCTACATCACCAACAACTCCTTCTCCACCACCTCCGAGGACATAATCACATGGGCATGGGCACTCCCCTTGGCAACTGCCAAGCTTGGGGGAGGTGCCCCGGTATCGTATCACCATCACACTCCTATATTTATCGTTTTACTTAGTTCGATCCTTTTAGTAATATCTAGATCTGGTAGAATAAAGTTTTGGTATGATTTAGTTTTGAGTTTTGCTTTGTGATCTTTCTATGTAATCGAGTCCGTGAGCTATCTATAATAAAGATTAGTGTTGAGTCAAGGGATTTGCTATCTTGCTATGATCTTGAGAAAATAGAAAGAATAAAAGGAATAAAAGAGTTCATATTGATCTTATGGATAGTAATGACTTCACACGTAAAGAGTATGAGGCTTAAAAGTTGTTGAGGGTTGACAAACATAGCTTTGGTCACCATTGCAATTAATAGGAAGAAATAAAGAAAGAGAGGTTCTCACATATAAATATACTATCTTGGACATTTTTTATGATTGTGAGTACTCATTAAGTATGACATGCTAAAGAGTTGATGTTGGACAAGGAAGACAACGTAACGGGTTATGTTTTCTCACATCTCAGTTAAAGTATATTGTCATGGATCTTCCGAACATGTTGAGCTTGCCTTTCCCCCCTCATGCTAGCCAAAAATTCCTTCCACCAAGTAGAGATACTACTTGTGCTTCCAAACACCCTTAAACCCAGTTTTGCCATGAGAGTCCACCATACCTACCTATGGATTGAGTAAGATCCTTCAAGTAAGTTGTCATGTTGCAAGCAATAAAAATTGCTCTCTAAATATGTATGACTTATTAGTGCGGAGAAAATAAGCTTTATACGATCGTGTGATATGGAAGTAATAAAAGCGACAGACTGCATAATAAAGGTTCATATCACAAGTGGCAATATAAAGTGACGTTCTTTTGCATTAAGATTTTGTGCATCCAACCCTAAAAGCACATGACAACCTCTGCTTCCCTCTGCGAAGGGCCTATCTTTTACTTTATGTCTTTTACTTTATGCAAGAGTCAAGGTGATCTTCACCTTTACCTTTTTCATTCTATCCTTTGGCAAGCACCTCGCGTTGGAAAGATCCTGATATATATATCCAATTGGATGTAAGTTAGCATGAACTATTATTGTTGACATCACCCAAAGGTGAATACATTGGGAGGCGAGATTATAAGCCCCTATCTTTCTCAGTGTTCAATTAAAAATCCATAACCATCAGTATTGTGTGAGTGTTAGCAATTGTAGAAGACTATATGATAGTTGAGTATGTGGACTTGCTGAAAAGCTCTATTCTTGACTCTTTCCGATGTTATGATAAATTGCAATTGCTTCAGTGACTGAGATTATTGTTTGTTAGTTCTCAATGAAATTTCTGAACCATACTTGACATTGTGGACAGTTTGTTTTGAACATAAGAAATCATATGACAAAACCTATATATGTTGCTGTTATAAGAATGATCATGTTGCCCTCATGTCCGTATTTTTATTTTTATCGACACCTCTATCTCTAAACATGTGGACATATTTCTCGATATCGGCTTCCGCTTGATACGTCCATTTTGCATCATGCTTTTATATCAATATTTATTGTATTATGGGCTGTTATTACATGTTATGTCACAATACTTATGGCTATTCTCTCTTATTTTACAAGGTTTATCATGAAGAGGGAGAATACCGGCAGCTGGGATTCTGGCTGGAAAAGGAGCAAATATTGGAAACCTATTCTGCACAGCTCTAAAATTCCTGAAACTCCACGAAAGTCATTTTTGGAATTAATAAGAATTATTGAGCAAAGAAAGTACCAGAGGGGGCCCACACCCTGGCCACGAGGGTGGGGGTGCCCCCCTACTGGGCGTGCCCCCTGTCTCGTGGGCCCCCTGTTGGCCCTCCGGTGCCCACCTTCTGCTATATGAAGTCTCTTACCCTGAAAAATAATAATAAGCAAGCTTACGGGACGAAACTCCACCGCCACGAGGCGGAACCTTGGCGGAACCAATCTAGGGCTCCGGCGGAGCTGTTCTGCCGGGGAAACTTCCCTCTGGGACGGGGAAATCATCATCATCGTCATCACCAACGATCCTCTCATCGGGAGGGGATCAATCTTCATCAACATCTTCACCAGCACCATCTCTTCACAAAACCCTAGTTCATCTCTTGCATCCAATCTTGTATCAAAACCACAAATTGGTACCTGTGGGTTGCTAGTAGTGTTGATTACTCCTTGTAGTTGATGCTAATTGGTTTACTTGGTGGAAGATCATATGTTTATATCCTTAATGCATATTAATACACCTCTGATCATGAACATGAATATGCTTTGTGAGTAGTTACGCTTGTTCCTGAGGACATGGGTGAAGTCTTGCTATTAGTAGTCATGTGAATTTGGTATTCGTTCGACATTTTGATGAGATGTATGTTGTCTCTCCTCTAGTGGTGTTATGTGAATGTCGACTACATGACACCTCACCATTATTTGGGCCTAGAGGAAGGCATTGGTAAGTAATAAGTAGATGATGGGTTGCTAGAGTGACAGAAGTTTAAACCCTAGTTTATGTGTTGCTTCGTAAGGGGCTGATTTGGATCCACTAGTTTCATGCTATGGTTAGGTTTACCTTAATACTTCTTTTGTAGTTGCGGATGCTTGCAATAGGGGTTAATCATAAGTGGGATGCTTGTCCAAGAAAGGGCAGTACCCCAGCACTGGTCCACCCACATATCAAATTATCAAAGTACCGAACGCGAATCATATGAGCGTGATGAAAACTAGCTTGACGATAATTCCCATGTGTCCTCGGGAGCGCTTTTCTCATTATAAGAATTTCTCCAGGCTTGTCCTTTGCTACAAAAAGGATTGGACCACCTTGCTGCACTTTATTTACTTTCATTGCTTGTTACCCGTTACAAATTATCTTATCATAAAACTATCCGTTACCTACAATTTCAGTGCTTCAAGAGAATACCTTACTGAAAACCGCTTGTCATTTCCTTCTGCTCCTCATTGGGTTCGACACTCTTACTTATCGAAAGGACTGTGATAGATCCCCTATACTTGTGGGTCATCACGGCCAGTATCGTTCTAGCAAATCGGTTGATTCATCAACTACCGCAGCAAAATTATATGACGATCGTTCCATGTATCCATGAAATATATGGGATCCGGCTCCTTCGACCACCACCAACTCCACCACCTCGCAAACACGGTCCTTGGCTTGAACACACATCTTAAGATCAAAACAAGAACATCATATTCATATATCTGTCGGAAGCATCACGCCTAAACTTTTTAACACGTATGGAACAAACTGAATCACAATTCACAAAGTAAAAGTGATACATAATCTAATCCAAACTAAAATGCAGGGTGTAATTTTTTAATAGCTTCCATAAGTGTTGAATAATAATAACATAGACAAATCCAAATCTTGTGCTTCCTCCCATCATTACTCCGAAGGGTACAACTTTAAAATTGCACCAGAAAACAAAAAGGCAGCCGCCACTGGCATTCTAAGCTTCCTGTCCAAAGAACACCAAAATTTGTTAAAAGAATCATAGGAATTATCAAAAATTGCATGCTACCCCCTCTGTCCCATAATGTAGGACGTTGTTTGACACTAATTTCCAGAGGTATATAATGGCTCATAGATTTAAAAAAAAATAGTCGCATGTCTGGGAAGTCCAGGATTGTGATCTGCAATGTACCCAAAGCATAGTTAGTAAATAAAAAAATTGTAGACACACAAAACAACATAGAACTTGGTCATGTATGCATATCGCGTCTACACACAAGCAACTAGTATTGTTTTAAATCTATGATACCTATGCCAAGCGCTAGTAAATTTCAATATCTACAGATCATATGACAGAGTATTTTCAGGTGGGCAGATTGAGCGCCTGGTTGGCGCAATCCTCAACGACACTCTTCAGCCGTGCTTTCACCTTGTTGACTGAGGACTGGTTGGGGCCTTCGATATACATGTAGAGCTTGCGCTCGTTGGTGGTGATGATCTAGCCGCGGGGGGGGGGGGGGGGTGGGCAAGGATTTATTCGGGGTGAACCACTGAGTCCATGGGCCGACTGTGGCCCATTTGTAACGCGTGCATGTGATACTTAACCAATCCCCTAGAGTGTACTATCTATCGAATGAGTGAACAAGTCAACCTGAATCTCTCCCCTTCTACCTACTCTTGTCTCCTATACCTCCCCTCCTCCCCAATTCCCCATCGTGCGATTGATTCTTTTCTATCGGTCATCACAATTGGTAATCAGAGCCTCAATTCCTAGAGAATTTTTTTTACGCTGCGACACCCATTAATCCCTTGGCTGGATCGGTAACATCCACCGTCGTAGGTGCGATTTCACTCCAGTGAGATCGCCCAAAATCATAAGGTGGGCTTGATCTCCTCAGGGCAGGGACAACGGCGCCTTCCAAGCCTTCGATCCAGACGTGGAAACTCCTTGCCGCCATGGGGGAGCATTCTACAAATCTCACAACTCTGATGGAGACACTGCTCTCCAAATTCGACGAGGAGAAGGTCCTGGCAGACAAGAGGGCGGAGACGCCTACCGCATTCAACACACATGTCTCACTCAAGTTGAACAGCTTGGCGAAGTAGATCGGTCTCACACAGGCGGAGGTTGATGATGTGCGCAAGGTGGCTTACCTGTCCGCGTCTTCGGCTCCGTCCACCGGCTCACAGGTCGACGACCCTGCTCCACCCTGCACCAACGCGTGAGGCGCCAATCCAGCCACCACCGCCAGATCCTGTGCCCTGTCGCCTCCAAGAACTCTCCCAATCCCGCAAGTCCTTCTCGCATGGTTCAAGCCGCTTGTATCGTCAACGAAGGACCGTCACTGCTGCCCGTGCCAAGGGGGCATAGCCTGCACAACCGAAGCATGCACCTCCACCGACACAACACGAGGAGTACGCCCCCGCCTCCCAAAGCATCAGTTTCCCCGTTTTGAGGGCGAGGCTCCACTGGTCTGGTTGTATCGTTGTCTCGCATATTTCGAGCTATACTAGGTGTTAGTGCACAATTGGGTGGCGACGGTGGTTCTCTACGTCGACGGCCACGCCACGCTCTTGCTTCGGGCCTTCCGCCAGACACATACTGACATCACCTGGGAAGTATTTAATCACGCCATGGTGGAAGAATTTGGCCCAGAGGAATTTGAGTCCACTATGCACAACCTCCTGCAACTTCGTCACACCGACATGGTAGCTGAGTACCGGCAACAATTTGAGGTTCATATGTACAATTTGCGGGCTCTAGATCTCTCTTTGAGCACCAATTTTTTTGTCGCTCAATTTCTGTTGGCCCTGAAGGATGAGTTGTGCGCAGTAGTATGTTTACAAGCACCCAACAGCATCACACAGGAAACGGTTTTTGCTTGCATTCAGGAAGAGGAGCTGGACATGCAGCGTCCTCATCTTCGATCAGCTTCTGCGGGACGACCACCGCCCCTGTCAGGAGCGTTTTCGTCGATGGGTCGTCCGCCTCCAGCACCAGTACTACCGCCTGTGCCAGCTCCGGGCTAACGCGCGGCTCCAATACCCAAACCAGCCGATGATGACTTTGGGCGCGAGCATTAGCTACGAGATTACAGGCGTCAGAATGGCCTCTGCTTCATATGTGGAGACAAGTACTCGCGCGATCATCAGTGCAAAGAGATCAACACAACTACTAACAATTGAAGTGGGGGATCATGCAGAAGTATTATCTGATGAAGCTGCCTGCGCCTTGCAGCTGCTGGATGACCCAGAGGAACTGCTAACGCAGTCTGCTGTCTGCTTTCAGCCCATGTTGTGCACATGTTGACCAGATGTCATGGACCATATGACCAGTTGGCTGCTTAAAAAATGTTCAGGGAAACTGGGAAAAGTTCACAGATTCGAAAATAGACCATGAATTTGAAAAGTTTAGAAACTAAAAAAAATCTATTTTTTTAAATGTCCATTTGAAAAAGTTTGCCAACTTGAAAAAAAATCATCAATTTTGAAAGAAAATCATCAATGTTGAAAAAAAGTTCATAGGTTTTAGAAAAATGCATTGATTTTGAAAAAGAACATCAAAATTGAAAAAAATCATCAACTTTGACAAAAGTTCACAGAATTTACAAAAAAGATCACCAATTTGGAAAACAAGTTCATCTATTTTGAAATAAAAAGTTCACGAAGTTTAAAAAAGTTTACCAATTTTGAAAGAAAATCACGGATTTGAAAAAATTTGTTAAGAAAAGAGAACGGAAATAAAAGAGAAAAAGGAAAATAAAAGATAGAGAAAAGGAAAACTAAACTGGAAACACTGAGGTTGTTGGGCTGATCCCTTTCTTCTACTTTCCCCACTGTCCTTTCTTCTAGCTGTTCTGCTCCTAATTGACGCTATCTTTAGAAAAAATAACTCCATATGTTAAATATTTGGGAATCATAAAAAGGGCATAACCATAAATAATTCGAAAAATATGTTCTCCAATCTGAACAATGTTTATGAATTTGAGAAATGCTCAAGAATTGCAAAAAAATGTTCATGCATTTTATAAATGTTGAAGAATTTGAATATTTTTTACAAATTTTAAAAATTCTTGATTTTCATAAAATGCTTATAATTTTGGGAAAGATCGCATTTTTCAAAAAAAGTTCAAGATTGAAAATATTCCTGGATTTCAAGGAATGTTCATTTATTTAAAAAAATCTTGGATTTCAGGAAATGTTCTGAATTTCAACTTTATAAAATATTCCTGAATTTTAAAAATGCGAAAAAATAAAATAAAATCGTTATAAAAGAAACACATGATTTTTTTTTGGTTCGGGGCCTTCCCACAAGCGGAAAATGTCGAAATGCATAAATGGACCGGCCCAAAGCAACTACAGAAACAATCGGGGTGGGCGTTTGCTCCTTATTCCAAGTGGTATGTGCGGAATAGGATCTGTTGTTATCTGGCCTATAACCTATCTCTTTAAGGACAATGACTCCTCATGTGGCTCCCTCCGAAGTGTCCCATCCTACATCACTGCCACAGCAAGCTAGTACCGTCGGTTCTGAACCTAGCAATGTCGACCTCACGCCCCCATGTGTCACGATGTTTTCTTCGTTGCCGTTGTTCACAGGAACGTATATTTTACAATTAATTTGGTACTCCCTCCGTCCCAAAATTCTTGTATCTAGATAATTCTAAGACAAGAATTTTGGGACGGAGGAAGTACTTTTCTTGATTCAGAGTTCATGTTGTCCACCACGCCTACTTGCATCTACTGAATGTTGAATTACGATCGATGTCAGAAACCAACCATAGAAAGAGAGGCTGACCCAACTAAGGAACTGCAGTACATTCTATCGGAGCTAATCATGCAAAGCTAGCGCAGCGCCCGCTGTCGAAATGAATGTGCATAGTAAAGATTCTAACCGACATAACCCCTGGTCCGTCCGCACCACATTCAGACTGTGCAAATGATTAAGTTTGTTCATACTAAATACGTTTTCGTGTCAGCATATACTAATGCACAAGGTTCGTTTAGTGAGAGCTCCTGAATACGAAAATGTATATGCTGACACGAAACCCTTTAGTACCCTGAATTTCCGGTCACTAGCTTATGCTTTCCGTCGATGTGAAGTTATACCTTCGGAAATAATAATGGGCGAAGGTTCGTTTGGTGAGAGCTCCTTGCAAACGAATTTAAAGCAGTTGGATCATGATGAAATGCATGACATTTTCAAAAAATACACTGCATCTGGCAATTCTTTTCTTAACATGACAAAATTTCCTTCCTTTAGTGCAAGGAAAGTCCCTCACACATACACGGCATTAAAAAAAAATGTAGTATGGCAATTGAGGTGCTCGCTGATAGTTCTCCCCCAACGAACGATCGCCGGATAAACGCGTCCTATATCTTTTCCCCATTCAACTGTATAGGTGCACTAGTTCAGCGAAGAGATCGATAAATTTGATCAGATGTACACTTAGTAAATGATCTTCTTTACCCTAGTAACAGTACAAATATATTTCAATCAATTCTGCTTCTCCATTTCAATTTTGATTCAAGGTTGAAGAACTTCAATCCAGATATCACCAAGTCTGCAGTGACCTTCTTCAGGTGCTCGTTCAGCATATCCTCGTAAACAATAAAATTAGCCTCTGAAATAATATCCCTATCTCTCATAACAGAGAACACCTCTCTAGCTCCAGTTGAAGTTGCGTACTTGCAGAATCCATAGATGACAGCAGAGAAGATAAGTTCTTCTATTAAATAACCTAACTCAATCATCTCAACCACCACTTTCATCACCTTCTCCGGGTCTTTTGACCGGCAAGCTTCAATAACAGTTAAGGTGTACTTGAATTCCATTGGCCCATTCTCTACATTTCCAAGACAATCTGATACAAGTGAAACAGCTGCATTTATCTCTCCAATCTTGCATAGCCCTTTCACGAGTGAACGATAGGCTGAAAGACTTGGTATCCATTCAGCCTTCATCATGGAGTTGTAGCATGAGCAAGCCTCTTCAATATTTCCTTCATCCACAAAACATGGAATCATAAGACTATATGTACATGATTCTGGCTCGCAGTCATCTGAAGCTTTCATTTCCTCAAACAGTAATAATGCTTTCTTCCTCTCCTTGATCTTGAGCAGATTCTCAATAAGAATGTTGTAAATGTTAACACTGAAATACCCTTTTTGTCTCAAAGTCTTAAACAATTCCAGAGTCTTCAATTCCCTACCATCCTTGCATGCAAAGAGCCTCAAGAAGTCCGCTAAAAATTCTACGGCAGGCAAGCTCAGCTCAACCAATTTGTCAACCAATCCAAAAAATTTAACCATCTCACCCTTATCAGCATAGCAAACTAGTAACTGTGAAACAGTCTCAGAGCTTGGCACTAGCTCCTCCTGAAGGACAATCTGAAACATCTTATGTGCCTTATCCTCCCGACCTATACCACACAGACCGCCAATGAGTATGTTGTATGTTTTGAGGTCAGCGCGGTAGCCAGCATCCACCATCTCCTTCAAAATCCTACAGCCATCCCCAACCCTCCCAGCAGCAACATACCCATGGACGAGTGATGCATACACGATCCTGTCAACCAACAACCCCTTTCTCCTCATCTCCTCAAACAATTTAGCTGCTTTCTCTACAATCCCAGCGTTGCATAGCCCCTCAACCATTGTAGCATATGCCATTGTGTCTGGCTCCACACCATCTCTCCCCATCTCCTCCCACACTCTGATGCAACCCTCCATGTGCCCCCTGCGCACCATCGTCTTGACCAGAGCGGTGTACACAAACACATCCGGCCGGCACACCTCATCACGCATCCTCCCAATCATCTCTA
Source organism: Triticum aestivum (assembly GCF_018294505.1). Lineage (NCBI taxonomy): Eukaryota > Viridiplantae > Streptophyta > Magnoliopsida > Poales > Poaceae > Triticum > Triticum aestivum. The sequence continues at coordinate 151,635,221 of NC_057798.1, forward strand.
GGATCCTCTCCGCCATCCCTTCCTGGCCCAGAGCACGCACAATGATCGCAAATGTGACCGGCATAGGCCTGATGCCACTTTCTGCCATTTCATCGAACAGCTTGAGCGCATCCTCGACATGCCCTGCCGCAGTCAAAGCGCCGAGGACACGGTTGCAGACGTGGACCTGCGGCTGAACAGAGAACTCATGTCGAAACCGGCGGAGCGTGTAGAGCGCACGGAGGGGGCGGCGTGCAGCGGTGTGAAGCCGGACGAGGAGTGTGAGCTGAGGGTGAGAGACGGGCTTCCCGTGGGAGCGAATGAGGTCGGGAAGCTGATCGGCGGCAGCAGGGAGGCCTGCAGCGGAGAGGAGGGAGGCGAGAGCGTGAAACGCAGGGAAGCAGTGTCGGAAGCCCTTCTGGCGGCCGGCCCAGTGGAAGAAGGGGAGGGCGAGCGGGGGAGGTGGTGGCGGGTGCGCGCTGAGGACCTCAGCCACGAGGGTGGGTGGTACGCGGCGGAGCTTGGACAGGTCGGCGACGACGGGAGGGCCCCAGCGCTGGTGTCGGCGGAGGGCGTCGAGTAAGAATCGCGCGAGCGGGGAGAGACGGCGGGAAGAGGCAGATGTGGAATGCGACGGAGTCGGCGACGAGCGAGGGGAGTGAGATGGGGAGGAGGGGTCCCAGTCAGGGAGGTGGAAAGGGGCGGTGGTTGCGGCGGGCGAAGGGGAGGGGGAGGAGCGGGGTCCAGGAGAGGTGGCGCGGAGGTGGGTGATGAGACCGCCATGGACGGTGGGGCGGTACGGGGACGCGCGGCGGTGGCCATGGTAGATCGTGTGCCTGCGGCGGCGGTCAGCCGGACCGGCAGGGGATAACGGAGAGGTCATTGTGCGGTGGCACGCCGCAAGGCAGCCGCAGCGCCGTCGCGAGGAGCTTGAGCAGAGGAAGCCGGCGTAGGGGGCGGGACTGGATCTGTCTCTCCTTGTCCTCTTCTTCGTCAACAGTACTGCTCCGCCGAACGCGGAGGTAAAAGAGAAATGCGTTTACAACGCGTCGATCGTCTGTTTTGACGTGACTCCAGCCGCCACTGTAAACTTTAGCACCCGTGTAGCTTCAACAAATGCGTTAAAATACAGCGCGCGCTCTCGCATAAAAAACATATGCGCTCAAAACACAATCAAAAAGATCAAACACAAACAAAATAAATCAATAGAAATAGTTCAATTTCGTTATTACAACTCAAACAAATAGTTTATCTTTCAATACAACAAATAGTTCAACAATACAACATCAAATGCACAAATCATGATGCTCTTTGTCAGTCATTCCATGCCCCCCACTCCTCAATGATCCTTCTGAAGATTATCATGCGTTTCGGCACGCCGAATGGCATGATAGGAGGCAACAAAACAGGCCATCCTTTCAGCCCCCTGCCGCACTCGCACGGGATGTCCCAAAAGCTCATAGTGAGAGTAGTCTAAATCTTGGCCACGCTCATTCTCGATGATCATATTGTGCATGATCACACAAGCATGCATGATGTACCAAAGCATCTTTTGATCTCAAAATCTAGCCGGCCCTCTCACAATAGCAAATTGGGCTTGCAAAATCCAAAAAGTTCTCTCCACATCTTTTCTAACCGCCGCCTGAGCATTGTGAAAATCAAGAATTTCTTACCTTTCGGGTTTTTCAACAGCTTCACAAATGTTTGTCACTTTGGGTAGATGCCATCCGCAAGATAGTAGCCATAGTTGTATGTACGACCATTTGCTACAAACTGCACCGGTGGCAGTTCACCATTTGCAATCTTATTTATCAGTGATGACCGTTTGATAACGTTAATGTCATTCAAAGATCCAGGTATTTCAAATAAAGCATGTCAAATCTAAGTCTCTTGATCGGCCATCGCTTCAAGGATTATAGTGGAACCTTTTTTTTTTGCCGTGGAATTACCCATGCCGTGCCTTAGGATAATTTTTTCAACTTCAATGCATGCAATCTATTGAGCCAAGCATACCTGGGAAGCCACGAGCTTTGTTCATCTCCAATAGCCTTGCGGCGTCTTCAACATTGGGAGATCTCAAATACTCCTGGTCAAACACTTGCACAATTCCAACCGCGAATCGCTTGACACACATGATGGCTTGACTCTCACCCATGGCCAAGTGATCATCAACTAGATCAACGTGGATACCGTATGCCAACATACGCAAAGCGGCTGTCACCTTCTGAAAGGTGTTATGCCCGAGCTCTCCGGCGGCATTCCTCCTTTGCTGAAAATCCCGGTCATGGCTCGCTAGTTTCTCTGCAATGCGCCTGAACAACTCGGTGCTCATCCTAAACCGGCACCGGAAGTACGACTCGAGGTACACGGGATTATCCATAAAAAAGTGCCTGATCAATCTGTTGTGGGCATCGATCATATCCCTCCAAATTTTCTGCCGACCCATAACCGAACCACCGTGCTTCGGTTTTTTATTGATGTGCATAGCTAGGATCATTGCGAGATCCTCCTCCCCTTCCATATCAAATTCTTCTTCGGAAGAATCATATGACGAACTCATCTAAAATGTTCAATTTAAACTAGGCTATAAAAACTACAAACAACATGCAACAAATTCATGTAAAAGATGTGAAGTTGAAGCAATACATACCTTGCGGGCGTTTTGTCGAACACCTTGCGGGCGCCGAGCAGCAGTGGGCGGCTGGGTGCCGTTTGTCGGAGAACTGCCGCGCGCGAGGGGCGGCGGTGACTAGAGGAAGACGGAGGAAGCAGCGGCGGCGCGGCGATAGGCCGGGGAAGCGCCAGAACGGTGGCCGGAAGAAATGGGGTGGCGCGGGCGGCGGCGCCAGCTGCTGGATGGGGTATGTGGAGTTGCGAGCGGGCGCTCAAGTGTCCAACGCGCGGGAGTGGGCGCAGCAAATAAACGACACGCGATGGCGTTTTCGCCTGCGCGCTGAACTAGTTATGTGTCGCGCGCAATTTTTGTGCCTCCGCTGGAGCGCCCGCAAAAAGCACAAATTTCTAGCACGGCGCTTATATAGTGTGTCTATTGGAGATGCTCTAATGGGAACCCTGGAAGGAAGAAGTTTAGACGCGCAAAGGGCCTCCGTCAGGGCGGCCCAATATCTCTCATGCTTTTCATCCTGGCCATTGACCCTCTACAGCAGATCCTTCAGCTCGCCTCCCAGCAAGGCATCCTCAAGCCCATTCGTGCAAGGACGACAAGATGCATGATCTCCCTTTACGCCGATGATGCGAACATTTTTGTGAACCCAGACAAGGATGAGCTTCGTGCGATTTCTGCAATTCTGAAGACCTTTGGGGAGGCAAGCAGACTGATCACAAACCTCTCCAAGACCGAGATCTTCCTGATTAGATGTGCCGGCATTGACCTCCAGGATGTGGTGTTTGTCTTCCCCGCCAAGATCGCTGATACGTCTCCAACGTATCTATAATTTTTTATTGGTCCATGCTATTATATTACCTGTTTTGGATGTTTAATGGGCTTTATTATACATTTTAATATTATTTTTGAGACTAACCTATTAACCGGAGGCCCAGCCCATATTGTTGTTTTTTTGCCTATTTCAGTGTTTCACAGAAAAGGAATATCAAACGGAGTCCAAATGGAATGAAACCTTCGGGAGAGTTATTTTTGGAACAAAAGCAATCCAAGAGACTTGGAGTAGACGTCAGGGAAGCTTCGAGGAAGCCACGAGGGACCAAGGTGCGCCCTACCCCCTTGGCGCCCCCACCCTCATGGGTCCCTCGTGGCTCCCCTGACCGACTTCTTTCACCTATATATGTCCATATACCCCGAAAACATCTGGGAGCACAATAGATCGGGAGTTCCGCCGCTGCAAGCCTCTGTAGCCACCAAAAACCAATCGGGATCCTATTCCGGCACCCTGCCGGAGGGGGGGGATCCCTCACCGATGGCCATCTTCATCATCCCGACGCTCTCCATGACGAGGAGGGAGTAGTTCACCCTTGGGGCTGAGGGTATGTACCAGTAGCTATGTGTTTGATCTCCCTCTCTCTCTCTCTCTCTCTCTCGTGTTCTTGATTTGGCATGATCTTGATGTATCGCGAGCTTTGCTATTATAGTTGGATCTTATGATGTTTCTCCCCCTCTACTCTCTTGTAATGGATTGAGTTTTTCCTTTGAAGTTATCTTATCGGATTGAGTCTTTAAGGATTTAAGAACACTTGATGTATGTCTTGCATGTGCTTATTTGTGGTAACAATGGGATATTCACGTGATCTACTTGATGTATGTTTTGGTGATCAACTTGCGGGTTCCGTGACCTTGGGAATCTATGCATAGGGGTTGGCACACGTTTTCGTCTTGACTCTCCGGTAGAAACTTTGGGGCACTCTTTGAAGTACTTTGTGTTTGTTGAATAGATGAATCTGAGATTGTGTGATGCATATCGTATAATCATGCCCACAGATACTTGAGGTGACATTGGAGTATCTAGGTGAGATTAGGGTTTTGGTTGATTATTGTCTTAAGGTGTTATTCTAGTAATGGTAGACCGAACGAAAAGAATAGCTTTGTGTTATTTTACTATGGACTCTTGAATAGATCGATCAGAAAGGATAACTTTGAGGTGGTTTCGTACCCTACAATAATCTTTTCGTTTGTTCTCTGCTATTAGTGACGTTGCATGTTGAGGGATAGTTATATGATCCAATTATGTTATTATTGTTGAGAGAACTTTCACTAGTGAAAGTATAAACCTTAGGCCTTGTTTCCTAGCATTGCAATACCGTTTGTGCTCACTTTTATCATTAGTTACCTTGCTGTTTTTATAATTTCAGATTACAAAAACCTATATCTACCATCCATATTGCACTTGTATCACCATCTCTTCTCCGAACTAGTGCACCTATACAATTTACCATTGTATTGGGTGTGTTGGGGACACAAGACACTCTTCGTTATTTGGTTGCAGGGTTGTTTGAGAGAGACCATCTTCATCCTACGCCTCCCACGGATTAATGAACCTTATGTCATCCACTTGAGGGAAATTGCTACTGTCCTACAAATCTCTGCACTTGGAGGCCCAACAACGTCTACAAGAAGAAGGTTGTGTAGTAGACATCAAGCTCTTTTCTGGCGCCGTTGCCGGAGAGGTTAGTGCTTGAAGGTATATCTTTAGATCCTGCAATCGAATCTTTTTGTTTCTTGTTTTATCACTAGTTTAGTCTATAAAAGAAAACTACAAAAAATGTAATTGAGTTTTCCTCATACGCTTCATCTTTTTAATATCTTTCGTGAGAATGATGGTAAGGAAAATTGTGCTCAAGTGATAGAAGAAGAAGTCTATAAAATGTTTGGCACTAAATCTTTGAATGATGAGCATGATTGCAATGTTATTAGTATGAATTCTTTGAATACCCATGATGATATGCAAAGCTACAAGCTTGGGGATGCTATGTTTGATGAAGATGATATTTTTAGTCCCCCAAGTTTGGATGAGAAAATATATTATGATGATAGCATGCCTCCTATCTATGATGATTATTTTGATGAAATTTATGCTATAAAGAGTAATGATATCCATGAAACTTGTCATGATGATTTTAATGCTCAAATTGATTATGTGAATAAAGTAGCACATGATAGTTATTTCGTTGAGTTTGCTCCCACTACTATTCATGAGAATAAATTTGCTTATGTGGAGAGTAGTAAAAATTCTATGCTTGTGGATTATGAAAAGAATGCTTTATGTGATAGTTATATTGTTGAATTCATTCATGATGCTACTGAAAAATATTATGAGGGACGAACATATGCTTTTAGGAATTGCAATAATATCAAGTTTCCTCTCTATGCGCTTAAAATTTTAAAGTTATGCTTGTTTTGCCTTCCTATGCTAGTTGATTATTGTTCCAATAAGTTGTTTGCTCACAAAATCCCCATGCATAGGAAGTGGGTTAGACTTAAATGTGTTAGTAATATTCTTCATGATACTCTGTTTATGTTTCAATTGTTATCTTTTATGCGAGCATCATTGAAATCATCATGCCTAGCTAGGGGCGTTAAACGTTAGCGCTTGTTGGGAGGCAACCCAATTTTATTTCTGTTTCTTTGCTTTTTTCCTGTTTAGTAATAAATAATTCATCTAGCATCTGGTTAGATGTGGTTTTATGTTTTAATTAGTTTTTGTGCCAAGTAAAACCTTTGGGAAGACTTGGGTGAAGTCTATGTGATCTTGCTGTAAAAAACAGAAACTTTTGTGCTCACGAGATTAGCTTCCATTTTTTACTGAAGAGTGCTTTTAGGTTGATTCGTTTTTCAGATGATTAATAGACAAATTCCTCAGGTCCACCAATTTATTTCAGAATTTTTGGAGTTACAGAAGTATTCGAATGATACAGATTACTACGGACTGTTCTGTTTTTGACAGATTCTGTTTTCTATGTGTTGTTTGCTTATTTTGATGAATCTATGAGTAGTATTGGAGGGTATCCAGAGGCCACTCCCAAGAAAAAGAAGCAGCCGCTTCGCACAAGGCCTCGGGAGGTTGGCCTCTCAGGCGGTGCCGCGTCAGGATTGGCGCCCGTGCATGGGGTGCCGCCTTCCCTCGCATAGGAAGGCGCGCCCGGCGCCCTCCTCGGGCAGGGCTCGGGGGCTCTCTTCTGGAGGGCCTCAGACCTTGCCCATATCACGAGGGAGGCGCTTAGGCACCACTTGGAGGCGTGCTTCGTGACGCGTTTCCCTCAGGAAGGCGCGGGGCGAAGAAAGACCAACGTTTAGGAATTCGTCACCAAGACCACTTAGGAGCTTCAGGAAGCAAGAGCGATGCGCGGCGATCGTCGCATGCCTGGCGTAGCTCCCCATCCAGGAGAGGATGGCAGGCTGCGCGTCTGCATCAACATCCCAGGGCTCAACCGAGCCGCGTCCCTGGAGCGTTTCTGGCCTTCGCGCGTGGGACACTGCAAGGATCCGCCGCATAGCTACGTTCGCATGCCTTATGGCCTGCAGAACGCGGCTGCCACCCACCAACGACACCTGCAGAGCATTCTGGCAGCTCAGGAGGCCAGGCACCATGAGGTCCTGGCGGAGATGGAGACGGTCCTCAGGTGAGGGAGTCCTGGACTAGGGGGTGTCCGGATAGCCTAACTATCATCATCGGCCGGACTCCAAGACTATGAAGATACAAGATTGAAGACTTCGTCCCGTGTCCGGATGGGACTTTCCTTGGCGTGGAAGGCAAGCTTGGCGATACGGATATGTAGATCTCCTACCATTGTAACCGACTCTGTGTAACCCTAGCCCTCTCCGGTGTTTATATAAACCGGATGGCTTTAGTCCATAGGACGAACAACAATCATACCATAGGCTAGCTTCTAGGGTTTAGCCTCCTTGATCTCGCGGTAGATCCACTCTTGTAACACACATCATCAATATTAATCAAGCAGGACGTAGGGTTTTACCTCCATCAAGAGGGCCCGAACCTGGGTAAAACATTGTGTCCCTTGTCTCCTGTTACCATCCGCCTAGACGCACAGTTCGGGACCCCCTACCCGAGATCCGCCGGTTTTGACACCGACATTGGTGCTTTCATTGAGAGTTCCTCTGTGTCGTCACCGATAGGCTCGATGGCTTCTTCGACCATTATCAACGATGCAGTCCAGGGTGAGACCTTTCTCCCGGACAGATCTTTGTATTCGGCGGCTTTGCACTGCGGGCCAATTCGCTTGGCCGTCTGGAGCAGATCGAAAGCTACGCCCCTGGCCGTCAGGTCAGATTTGGAAGTTTGAACTTCACGGCTGACATCCACGGGGACTTGATCCTCGATGGATTCAAGCCACAGCCGAGCATGCCGCACTGTCACGGCGAGCATGATTTAGCTCCGCAGCCGGACAGTACCCTGGAGGCTGCACTCGAACCCGCTCTGATCTTTAATTCGGAGCCGGCTGCGCAGATCGAGGACGGATGGCTAGACACCGCCTCGGGGGCTGCAACCTCTACGGCGATAGAGCCGAACACTAACCTTGTCTCTCATAAAGCTCGTGACTCCAAGATGCCGGACTCCGAACCTCCCGCGCCCCCTCCGATCGAATCCGATTGGGCGCCGATCATGGAGTTCACCGCAGCGGACATCTTTCAACACCCACCTTTCGGCGACATCTTGAGTTCGCTAAAGTATCTCTCGTTATCAAGAGAGCCCTGGCCGGACTGCGGTCAGGACGGTTGGGATGCGGACGGCAAAGAAATTCAAAGCCCACCCACCACCCACTTGGTAGCCGCTGTTGACGATCTAACCGACATGCTAGACTACGACTCCAAAGACATCAACGGTATGAACGACGATGCCGGAGACAACCAAGAACCAGCACCCACCGGGCACTGGAAAGCCACCTCATCAAATGACATATACATGGTGGATATCCCAAAGGATGGGAATGGCGAAGGAACAGCGGAGGATGACCCCCCCAAGAAACAGCCCAAGCGCTGGCGTCAGCGGCGCTGCTCTAAATCCTGCCACAGCAAGAATGAAGATTCCGGCACCGGATATAATAATACACCGGACAGTGCCGAAGACAACCCACTCCAACAAGATCCAGCGCAGGAGGACGAAGACGCCAGCCCTCATGAGAGAGCGGCAGAAGAAGAGGTAGAGGATTATATGCCTCCCTCCGGAGACGAGGCAAGCCTCGACGACGATGAATTCACCGTGCCTGAGGATCCCGTCGAACAAGAGCGTTTTAAACGCAGGCTTATGGCCACGACAAACAGCCTCAAGAAAAAGCAGCAACAGCTTAGAGCTGATCAAGATCTGCTAGCCGACAGATGGACCGAAGTCCTCGCGGCCGAAGAGCATGAGCTCGAACGCCCCTCCAAAAGCTACCCTAAACGCAAACTGCTCCCCCGATTAGAGGAGGAAGCATATGAACCCGCATCACCAGGAGACAATACGGCTGACCGACCACCCCGTGGTCGCGACAGAGAGGCCTCTAGGCCCTTCACTAGACCCGTACCCCGCCATCGCTCGAAAAGCACAAGGCCACAGGGGAACGCTCCGGACTTGCGAGATATATTGGAGGATAAGGCAAGACAATCAAGATCGATCTATGGATCGCGTGGGCGCCCCACGGTACGTGACGACAACCGTCACGCCGAACACAGTAAGTCCGGCCGGGCCGAACAAAACAAACAAAGCTCTTTTGAGCTCCGTCGTGATATTGCCCAGTACAGAGGCGCCGCACACCCACTATGCTTCACAGATGAAGTAATGGATCATCAAATCCCCGAAGGGTTTAAACCCGTGAATATCGAATCTTATGATGGCACAACAGACCCCGCGGTTTGGATCGAAGACTATCTTCTTCACATCCACATGGCCCGCGGTGACGATCTTCACGCCATCAAATATCTCCCCCTCAAGCTTAAAGGACCAGCCCGGCATTGGCTTAACAACTTGCCAGCAGAGTCAATTGGGAGTTGGGAAGACCTGGAAGCCGCATTCCTCGATAACTTCCAAGGCACGTATGTGCGACCACCAGACGCTGATGACCTAAGCCACATAATTCAGCAGCCAGACGAATCGGCCAGACAATTCTGGACACGGTTCTTAACCAAGAAAAACCAAATCGTCGACTGTCCGGATGCGGAGGCCCTCGCGGCCTTCCAGCATAACATCCACGATGAGTGGCTTGCCCGGCACCTGGGACAGGAAAAGCCGAAATCCATGGCAGCCCTCACATCACTCATGACCCGCTTCTGCGCGGGTGAGGACAGCTGGCTAGCACGCAGCAACAACCTCAGCAAAAATTCTGGCAGTCCGGATTTCAAGGACCGAAATGGCAGGTCGCGTCATAACAAAAACAAGCGCCGCATCAACGGCGACAATAGTGAGGATACGGCAGTCAATGCCGGATTCAGAGGCTCTAAACCCGGTCAGCGGAAAAAGCCATTCAAAAGAACTACTCCGGGTCCGTCCAATTTGGACCGAATACTCGACCGCTCGTGCCAGATACACGGCACCCCCGAAAAACCAGCCAACCACACCAACAGGGACTGTTGGGTATTCAAGCAGGCGGGCAAGTTAATTGCCGAAAACAATGACAAGGGGCCACATAGCGATGACGAGGAAGAGACCCGACCGCCGAACAATAGAGGACAGAAGGGTTTCCCCCCACAGGTGCGGACGGTGAACATGATATATGCAACGCACATACCCAAAAGGGAGCGGAAGCGTGCACTCAGGGATGTATACGCGATGGAGCCAGTTGCCCCGAAGTTCAATCCATGGTCCTCCTGCCCGATCACTTTTGACCGAAGGGACCACCCCACCAGCATCCGCCACGGCGGATTCGCCGCATTGGTCCTAGACCCAATCGTCGACGGATTTCACCTCACCAGAGTCCTGATGGACGGCGGCAGCAGCCTGAACCTGCTTTATCAGGATACAGTGCGCAAAATGGGCATAGACCCCTCAAGGATTAAACCTACCAAGACGACCTTTAAAGGCGTCATACCAGGTGTAGAAGCCAATTGTACAGGCTCAGTTACACTAGAAGTGGTCTTTGGATCCCCGGATAACTTCCGGAGCGAGGAGTTAATCTTCGACATAGTTCCGTTCCACAGCGGCTATCATGCCCTGCTCGGACGTACCACGTTTGCAAAGTTCAAAGCGGTGCCGCACTACGCATACCTCAAGCTCAAGATGTCAGGCCCTCGAGGAGTCATCACGGTTAATGGAAACACTGAACGTTCTCTCCGAACGGAGGAACATACAGCGGCTCTCGCGGCAGAAGTACAATGCAGCCTCTTAAGGCAATTGTCGAGTCCGGCCGTTAAGCGGCCGGACACAGCTAAGCGTGCCCGGAGTAACCTACAACAAGACCACCTGGCACGATCCGAGCACGCGTAGCAGTGCGGCCCCAACCCCAACCCCTGTAAAACGTCAAAACAGGTCCTTCGCGTACACCATTACGCCCTGAAGATACCATGGGCATGGGGAGAGGGGCACGACCATGATAAGCCCAGACAGCGGCTCAACCACACCAGGGGCTCTCAAGTGTGTCGTTCTTTTTTTCTTTTTTCCTTTTATTTTTTACCCACAGGACTCCGTTCGTCAGAGGCCCTGTCCGGCAGCAGACCTCCGAACTCACGATGCAACAGCCAGGGAAGGATAAAGGCTACAACGAATATACAGGTGGTCTCCATTACGAGCATTTTTTATACACCACTCCGCAGCCCACCCCTGGAGGGGGACATATTTAACAGTCCCGTCCCTTGCTTATCGCACTATTTGTATCGTTCTGCATTCATAGCAGCACTTCTTGAATAAAACAATGCAGCACCGTTTTGCTTATAATTGCATTTATTTTTTATACATATGTTCATTTACGACATGTCGCAACCGTACACTTTGGTACGGTTAAAACACACCAGGGGCTTATGTTTCCCTCATCATGGTCTGATAAGTCCGAACACTTTCACAAGTGCGGCACCCCGAACTTATAGCATTATATGCATCGGCTCCGAATCATGTCTTGGGTCAATAGTTGGGTTTGCCCGGCTCCCATGTTTTGGTACCTTACATTCCGTTGTATCGGCTAAGATAGCACTGGGAGAACCACTGCGATTGCGCCCCAGTTGAGCTGGGTTAACGCCTGAGTGGAGAAAGCTAAAACTGACCGTCATGATGAGGCGAGAGCCGGTCGCTGTTCGAGAGGTTTTTTGCGAGTCCTTAAAGACTTATGCCGCTTAGAGCGAGGAGCCGGATCTTGTCCGGCCCAGGCGTGGATAGCGCCCCAAATTCGGCCTTCCGAATACTAGGGGCTTCGCCGAAATTTAAAATTATAGAATTCTATGGCTAAGTGAGAGTGTTCAAGCATTATAAGTCCGGTTGCCTTGTTCGCTGTGTTGAGCGCCTCCCTAGGTGGACCCAAAAATGGGAACAAGAGTGCTCAAGTTTATCTTGAACACCCCATCACTCGTGGCATGGGGGCTGAAGCCGATGACTTGCCATCTCTCAGATTTGATAAACAGCCGCACAGAAGGTAATATTTTAAATTAACAAGCGTTGCTTAGCGCATATGAACTAAGTTTTCAGCGCATAGGATAACAAAATGCGAGTCTACTCAAATATTACATCTTTGGAGCACTCACCCGCAATAGTGCGGGCGCCCTTCAGCACACTCTTATAATACATCTCGGGCGTGCGATGCTCCTTGCCATCTGGTGGCGGGTCCCAGTGCACCTTTGCGCGGGCAAGGGCCCGACGGGCACCTTCAATACAGGCGGAGTGCTTGATGACTTCAACCCACGAGCACACATCCACCAGCCACCGCACCAGACCAAAGTAGCTCCCAGGCATGGCCTCCTTAGGCCACAGCCGAACTATGAGGCCCCTCATGGCCTGTTCGGCTGCCTTGTGGAGCTCGACCAGCTGCTTCAGCTGGTTGCTAAGGGGCACCGGATGTCCAGACTCAGCATACTGAGACCAGAAGACCTTCTCCGTCGATCTCCCCTCCCCGGCCCGGTAGAAAGCGGCAGCATCGGACACGCTGCGAGGAAGATGTGCGAACGCTCCTGGAGAGCTCCGAATTTGGGTAAGCAACAGGTAATTAACACTCACATGCTTACTTTGCATGAAAAATGCCTTACCCGCTGCTATTTTCTTCACCGCCTCGATCTCCTGGAGGGCCTTGTAGGCTTCGGCCTTAGCGGCTTTGGCACTCTCAAGAGCCGTTGCAAGCTCAGACTCTCGAGTCTTCGAGTCACGCTCCAGGCTCTCATGTTTTTTCATGAGATCTTGGAGCTCTTGCTGTACCTCCGCCACCCGCGCCTCCTATTTCTCTCGCTCGGTGCGCTCCACGGCTGCATTGCGTTCGGCCGTGGCCACCGCCTCTTTTAGGGTCGCCACCTCGTTCGTGGCCCCTGCAATACCCACGTTATCCTTGTCATTCTTTTTTGCAACCAAAATCCTTTTCTGTAAGGTACAATTTTAATAAGGTGTTACTCACCTTCCTTGTCCTCGAGCTGCTTCTTGGCACGGCCGAGCTCATTCTCGGACCGCTCGAGGCTTTCCTTCAAAGTATTTACCTCCGCAGTCGGTGCGGCAGAGGTCAGCAGCACAGCGTGCAATCCCATATTGACATATTTTTTATGACTCCTGCGTATATCTTTTTAGATCCTCAGTCCGGCTTTTCTTTCCGAACACCGAACCGAGCATCAGGGGCTACTGTCTATGTGGTACCATTTTATATATATCGGAATTCTTACCTCAAAGCCTGTTAGAAGGCTGCTACAGGCTTCGGTCAGCCTGCTCTTGGCGAGCTGAACCTTCTGAATCACCGCACTCATAACAGTGCGGTGCTCCTCTTAAATGGATGCGCCATTGAGTGCCTCCAGCAAGTTATCCGGCGCCTCCGGCTGGACGGAGGCACGGTCTTGCCCTTCGTACGAAGGGGTCGCCCGCCGGACTCTGGAGCCACTGTGGGTTCCGGGGCCGAGTCCGGTGCAAAGTCCGGGATGTTGTCCTGTGACACCTCCGGGGCCTCCTCCTCCTGGTGGGTCCCTTCCTGGGATCCCACCTCGGCATCGTCCGCGTCATGGGGGGTGGAGGTAGTCGGAAGAGAATCCATATCCGACGCACCTAAGGACCCGCTCGACGAAGTGGGAAGATCATCCTTGGGTGGACTGCAGGGTTGTATGCGGCATTAGAAAGACATTATGTGGCGAAAAAGAAAAACCTTGAAGTTATTCGGGAGTCCGGATACTTACGATCTCGCCAGGGGCTTGGCCCTTGGAGGCCAGTCCTCGTCGTCATCACTGACGTTGGCAGAGCAGTCCGGGGGAAGAGTTTTTCCGTTCTTGGACCCTTCAGCCTCCCTTGTTGGGGAGGCCATCCTTTTCTTCCCTCCCCCCGCTGGGGGAGAGGCTTTCTTCATCTCCTCCTCGCCTTGGTGGGAGGAGTCGGCCTCGGATTCATCATCCGATAACACTTGAAAACAGGAACTCTTTCGAGTACCCGTGGCCTCCTTCTTGGCCTTCTTCTCTGGCACCACGTGGGGTGCCGGAGCCAGCAGCCCCGTTAGGCGGGCGTCCGCTGGGTCCTTTGGCAGTGGGGCCGGACAGATGGTCTGTTCGGCCTTCGCCAGCCAGTCCTGTCAAAGGTAAAGGGAGTTTAGATCTCGCTTAGAGTCAACCTATGGAAAACAAGCATTCCGTATAGGATAAAATCACTTACCTCGTCAGCCGGACGCTGCGAGCTGAATCCGCGATCTTCGGTAGCGGATGCGGGAGCCTCGGCGCCCTTGAACAGCACCTTCCAGACATCTTCATACGTAGTGTCGAAGAGCCCTCTCAGAGTCTGGTGCTGCTCCGGATCGAACTCCCACATGTTGAAACCCCATCGTTGGCACGGGAGAATCCGACGGATGAGCATGACCTGGACTACGTTGACAAGCTTGAGCTTCTTGTCCACCAGCTTCTGGATACAGGCTTGGAGTCCGGTCAGCTCCTCCGAATCCCCCCAGATCCGGCCACTCTCTTTCCAGGAGGTGAGCCATGTAGGGATGCCGGATCTGAATTCGGGGGCCGCTGCCCAATCAGGGTCACGCAGCTCGGTGATGTAGAACCACCCCGATTGCCACCCCTTGATGGTTTCCACGAAGGTGCCCTCCAGCCAAGTAACGTGGGACATCCTGCCCACCATGGAGCCTCCGCACTCCGCTTGGCTGCCCTTCACAACCTTCGGCTTGACACTGAAGGTCTTGAGCCACAAGCCGAAGTGGGGGTGGATGCAGAGGAAGGCCTCGCACACGACGATAAACCCCGAGATGTTGAGGATGAAATTCGGGGCCAGATCATGGAAATCTAGGCCGTAGTAGAACATGAGCCCCCGGACAAAGGGATGAAGTGGGAAGCCCAGTCCGCGGAGGAAATGGGGAAGAAATACCACCCTCTCATGGGGCCTGGGGGTGGGAATGAGCTCTCCCTCATCAGGGAGCCGGTGCGTGATGTTGCTGGACAAATATCCGGCGTCGCGCAGCTTCTGGATCTGCCCCTCCGTGACGGAGGAGGCCATCCACTTGCCTCCCGCTCCGGATATAGTTGGAGAAGGTTGAGGTGAGAAGTGCGGACTTGGGCGCTGGAGCTCGAGTTCACGGAGATG
Source organism: Triticum aestivum (assembly GCF_018294505.1). Taxonomy (NCBI): domain Eukaryota; kingdom Viridiplantae; phylum Streptophyta; class Magnoliopsida; order Poales; family Poaceae; genus Triticum; species Triticum aestivum. The sequence goes on from NC_057798.1 coordinate 151,650,343, forward strand.
GATAAGCCAAGGAGGAAGAAGGCGCAGGTAAAAGGGTTGGATCTTTATCCCCTTATATGGGCGGACAAAAACATGTGTCCCCACCGGCCTGGTAAAACTCGCTTATCTCCCAAGCGTCACAATCAATGGCGCGGTTGGGTTACCCACATCCGTATTGATGGGAATCCCGGAATAAGGGGAACACGATCTTTGCTTCGACAAGACGTGCCAAGGAAACCGCTTCGCTAAACGCGCTGAGGTGGAACAATAAAAACAATTTGAGTAAAGGCTTGGTAGTGGTGTGACGTCACGACACAAAATACGTCAGCAGATTGAACTTGTGTAATATTATTCTCTCTACGGTGGTACGTGGAATTCATTTTTGCAGATCCGGACACTATCCTGGTGTTCACAATCTTCTATAAATTATTCGGAGGAAGAACCCGCCTTGCAATGCCGAAGACAACATGCGCGCCGGACTCGTCGTCATTGAAGCCTGGTTCAGGGGCTACTGAGGGAGTCCTGGACTAGGGGGTGTCCGGATAGCCGAACTATCATCATCGGCCGGACTCCAAGACTATGAAGATACAAGATTGAAGACTTCGTCCCGTGTTCGGATGGGACTTTCCTTGGCGTGGAAGGCAAGCTTGGCGATACGGATATGTAGATCTCCTACCATTGTAACCGACTCTGTGTAACCCTAGCCCTCTCCGGTGTCTATATAAACCGGATGGCTTTAGTCCATAGGACGAACAACAATCATACCATAGGCTAGCTTCTAGGGTTTAGCCTCCTTGATCTCGTGGTAGATCCACTCTTGTAACACACATCATCAATATTAATCAAGCAGGATGTAGGGTTTTACCTCCATCAAGAGGGCCCGAACCTGGGTAAAATATCGTGTCCCTTGTCTCCTGTTACCATCCGCCTAGACGCACAGTTCGGGACCCCCTACCCGAGATCCGCCGGTTGTGACACCGACATCAGGGAACCGTCTGGACCCCCAGAGCCTCCCGAGGCTCAGGGTTCCGGTGGCTCGTGAGGAGCGGCATCCTCACCATGCATCTTCAGCTACTACAACACCCCTCCTTCTACAACGGAACCAGGTGACATCTTTCAAGTTCATTTCAGCTAGGAGCATCCTCAGGGCTGCATCATTCCCAGGCCGCATGGGTCCGTCCCTACGGCATGTATCCCTTTTTCCTTGTGTTCTTAGCTTACCTTGCTGGGGGCGCCCCTCGTGCTGCATCATCCCCAAGCCGCTCGGGCCTGGCCCAGTGGCGTGTATCTGTTCTGCTGTTACCTAAGCTGGTTTGCTTATCATACCTAAACTGATTACGACTATCACCTGCTCGATCGCTACCTACCACGGGCCTCTCTTTCTCTCTCGTGCAAATCGCTTGCGCGTTAAAAGGGGGGCTCCTGAGCATCGCGACTCAGGAGCTCTTACTGGCTCCCCAGACCTCACCCCCTGGCCTTGACCACGGCATCGCGACCTGGCATACCAGTGGCGGCTGAGCTTGCTCGGGGGCCGGGAACTGAGGATGTAGAGCATTTGTACCTAACCATCCCGCAGGAACACACAGATGTCCAAGATCCAAGACCAGGCGCAACCCGCCTTGAGGTAGGTGTTGGGGAACGTAGTAATTTCAAAAAAATTCCTACGCACACGCAAGATCATGGTGATGCATAGCAACGAGAGGGGAGAGTGTTGTCTACATACCCTCGTAGACCGAAAGCGGACGCGTTAGCACAACGCAGTTGATGTAGTCGTACGTCTTCACGATCCGACGGATCAAGTACCGAACGTATGGCACCTCCGAATTCAGCACACGTTCAGCCCGATGACGTCCCTCAAACTCCGACCCAGTCGAGTGTTGAGGGAGAGTTTCATCAGCATGACGGTGCGGTGACGATGATAATATTCTACCGACACAGGGCTTCACCTAAGCACCGCTACAATATTATCGAGGTGGACTATGGTGGAGGGGGGCACCGCACACGGCTAAAAGATCAAACGATCAATTGTTGTGTCCCTAGGGTGCCCCCTGCACCCGTATATAAAGGAGCAAGGGGGGGTGCGGCCGGCCAAGGGGAGAGGCGCGCCGGGAGGAGTCCTACTCCCACCGGGAGTAGGACTCCCCCCTTTCCTAGTTGGATTAGGACTTGGGAGGGGGGGAAAGAGGAGGGAGAGAGGAAGGAAGGGGGGCGCCGCTGAGGGAGTCCTAGATTAGGGGGTATCCGGACAGCCGGACTATATACATTGTCCGGACTATTGAAGCGTGGAGATACAAGACTCAAGACTTCGGCCCATGTCCGGATGGGACTCTCCTTTGTGTGGAAGACAAGCTTGGCGATCCGGATATGATGTTTCCTTCCTTGTAACTGACTCCATGTAAACCATAGCCCTCTCCGGTGTCTATATAAACCGGAGAGGATGGTCCTTAGAAGGCCGAACACAATTACAATCATACCATCATAGGCTAGCTCTTAGGGTTTAGCCTCTATGATCTCGTGGTAGATCTACTCTTGTACTACTCATATCTTCAATATTAATCATGCAGGAAGTAGGGTTTTACCTCCATTGAGAGGGCCCGAACCTGGGTAAACATTGTGTCCCTTGCTTCCTGTTACCATCAGCCTAAGACGCAGAGATCGGGACCCCCTACCCGAGATCCGCCGGTTTTGACATCGACATTGGTGCTTTCATTGAGAGTTCCTCTGTGTCGTCGCTGCAAGGCTTGATGGCTCGTCTCGTTGTTAAGGACTACATCATCACTGGAGGAACGTTGGCTGTAGGCCAGATTCTCCGACTTGGCGGCTTCATTATGGCCGCCCCATTGGCTGTCGCGCCAACGATGGCCTCTCGGGTCATCACGCATAACCTTCACATCAATTCAGAGCTGGCCGAACAGATGGATCCGATAGAGCTCACATCTCTTAATGATCTCTTGGATCGCATCGCCGCTTTGGGAGTCGCTACGGACTATGACCGGATTGGGCTTAAACCCGACCAGAGGGACATCACATCCCTGCCGGTCACCCATGAGATAGCGGTAGTGGAGGAACCACGCACGGGCCGCCCCTCAACTTTGAGGACGAATTATATATGTCCGGATCACCGAACTCAGTAAACCGAACACCTATTCGAAGGAAGACATGACTCGAGTCCCGATCTTAGAATCGAGCATCGGGCCAAAGAGATCGGGTGATGCTCCGGACCTCGAACTGTCGGGCTCGGAACCTTCCGTGCCCCCGGGTGTCAGATCGGATCAAAATCCGGATTCAGCCAACGACACTCGTTTGGACTTAAACCGTCTCTCCCGCATCAGGCAAGAGCCACTAGAAACGGTACACCGTTACTGGGATAGGTTCCTCCTTGCACTTAACAAGGTCGAGGACTGCCACAAGGAGGACGTAGTCTCACTTTTTTGCAAAAACTGCACGAACAAAGGACTCCTTAATGCTATAAGTCGTCGTGACATAGTACACTTTGAGGACTTAGTAACCATAGTACAGAAGTACTGTGCAATGGAAAGCGCCTGGAAGACCCAAATAGAATTTTGGGATAGTACGGCTCTCACCAGAACCTTTGTCCGAACTAAACGGCCAAACTCTCGTAAGTCGACCGATTCAATTCCCAAGAAACCAAAGCCCGCCCCAGGGCGTGGAACCGTATTGGAAGGATGGCTCAACGGGCCATGTAAGCTTCACAGTATGCCGGATGCAACACCAACCCATAGTGATGAGGAGCATCCCTCGCTCATCCCCATGGACGTGTCTACATCTTCCTCAACACCACTTGGACCATGACAAGAGCTAGAGCCAAGGCTATCGAAGATAAGGTGAACTCTGAACTTCCTCTCTCTACTCACGAGACTTGGCTACTACCTCATATGGACACTTTGTGTGTGATCAGGTACCTGGAGGAAAGCCATGGTGCATCTACATCCATTGGACAAGGAGACGAAGCTACCAACCGCGAAGGTCAAGAAGAAGATCAACCGGAGAAAGCTCCAGCCACCGGACGACCGCTCGAGACCGGACGTCCGGCGCCTGAAGCCCTAGCCGCCAAGCCCCAGCGAGCGGACGTCCGGCCCAGACCGGACGACCGGCCGCACTCCAGCGAGCGGACGACCGGAACCACCGGACGACCGGCATCTGTCAACCAGACGGACATTAGCGGAAGTAGGAAACTTCCGGATGTCCGGTGCACCCGTTCCAGAAAGCTTCCAGCGGACGTCCGGCGACACCGGACGACCGGTCCCTCATGAACGACCGGACGACCGGCCCCCAGCGGACGTCCGGTACCTGTCTGCGCACAGTTTCGGGCCAAAGCCCATGTACCCCTCCACTTTGCCCCCTTTTGCACTAAGACTATAAATAGGACCCCTCCTCCTCCTAGCTACAGTAGCATTGGATTAGCTCATGTTTGTGTGAGAGCCTTTGCTCATCCACTTGGATACTTCTCCTCGGAGTTCAGGACCTCTTCGGAGAAGATCCCCCAAGCGGATTCAAGACCCCTCTCGAGGGAAGACCATTAAGACCTCAGTTAGGAGATGAACTGTCCTTTGTATCCTTACCTTTGTTGATTGTGGATCATATGTATCTCTTTGTGTTCGGTGATCTAGCACTCGTGTGATTGATTCTCTGTCGGTTTCGTGATTCTCTCTCGTCCTCCCCGTGATTTCCCCTTTGTGCTTCCGCGTGTTCTTCGTGTTTCTCCCGTGGGATCCCTCCAAACGTGAAAGATCATCCACCTAGGGTTTTGCCCTACATCATCTTGGTATCATGAGCCACGTTGATCACGTTTTTGGAGCCCCTACCCCTCTTTTTCTAGCTTGATTTTGTTGTTTTCGTCCTAATTCCGAAAATTCCCCACCAAAAATAGCCCCAAATTTTTTTTGTGATTTGTTTGTGAGTTGAGATTTTGTTGGATTTGGTCCATGGATTTGAGTTGCTGCGAGTGGATCTAGCTTAACCCACCCTCCCCACCCTTTTCCATCCACCAAACCACTCGATTTCGACCTCACCATCCCCTTCCACCCCGAAACCGAGCAGTTCTTCCCATGCCCGAAAATCGCCCAGGCACCGGACGACCGGCAGTTACCGGACGTCTGACGACCGGACGACCGTAAAAACCGGACGTCTGTTCAACTCTGACGAAACTGAATTTTCAGTTCGGCCACCACCACAAGCCCACCTCCCACCACATCTCCCAAACCCACATACACCCAAATCTTCCCCGATACCTCCTATGATGATTTTGACACATTTTGGTCCTTGAGATTTTGAGTTGTGGATCCCGTGTCCTATTGTGTTTCGGCTATCTAGGTACGGTTCGACTTCATCACCACCATGGCTCATCTTCGCAAGGGTCTCATCATCGCCAAGGATGGTAACTTCGACGACACCTTTGTCATACCTTGCATTTGCATTGATAACCCACATTGCCTCATTTTGCGTAGCTTACCCATCGAGACTAGCCATTGAGTATTGCCAGCAACGTGACTTGTGCACATTAGGGATCATACTACATAGCATACATACAATACCATAGTGGTGCATATCTTGGGATCCACTTGTGTGTCACAAAGTTGTCATAGCATACACAATTGCTATCTTGGTTCGTGAAGTTTTGCATGAGAAAAGAGCTCAAAAGTGAAAGAGCCACCCAAGCTTTTAAGCAAAGAGGAAAGATAAGCAAAGAGCTTATGAGCAAGAACCATAGCATCATACTACATTAAGATTGTCATATTGGATCATCTTGGATCATTGCACCGAAATACCATACATATAGCATAATTGGGATAGAGATAGTTGCATTTTTGCCTAGTAGGTTGTGCACAAGTTTGTGTATCCGCCTATTGTGCAATTGTGCTAGCGTCTCTCTAGTATTGTGCAACAAGAGCATTTTCGTGGTTTCCACACTTTGGATCACTTTTGGATTGCACAATCCCACTTATCTATCTGCGTGTGTGTTTCCGTGTACCCATACTTGCTTGGTCTACTTGTTGCATTTGCAAATTTGTGAATCTTTTCCAACATTATTGAAGCTCACTTGCTATTGCATCAAATTTTGTGCCACCATCCTAACCAAGCTCCACCAAAAGCTTTTACTTGTGTAGGTGTGAGAACCGACAAGAATTGGTACCAACAGTGCTATTTCATTGTCCGCATTTGAGTGAATTTGATTCATCTTCAACATCGGTCAAGGTACATTTGGTACACGTTCTTTTCCTTCTTCCACTTACATTTTACTTGGTATGATGGATAGGCCAAGTTCTTCTACAAATCCACCTCTCATCGAGAATGGCGACGACATGTCATCATTCGTCACAAAGAGCCACCTCTTTGGTGCTCAAAGGGCGTTACACCAAGATCAACAAGCTATGAGCGACCGCATCGACAACCTCGCCACCGACTTGCGACTCTCCGAGCAACGTACAAGAGACTACTTCGACGACAAGTTCGACTCGCACAAGCAAGAAAATGATGCAAGAATGGACGAGATCTGCGCCTTGATGAGGAACCGACATCATTCCACTTCTTCCTCCTCAAGACGGAGCCGCTCGAGTCGACACTCCGATGACACCTTCTCCGGCTCAAGTACACCGTCATCGACCATTCTTCGACGAGCCGTGCGTCAAGACCGTCATGCATCTCGGAACCAACTACAAGACAAGCATTCACAAGAGCAAGTCGATGAGCAAGTCCCTCGTCCTCAATCAAACCAAGTAGCTTTTGCTCAAGCTCAAGAACGACAACGACTACGGTGCCAAGAAGAAGAACGAGCGCGTCTACACCAAGAAGAACAAGATGCCGAGGCTCAACGTCTTCAACAACAACAACGTGAAGCGCAAGCTCTTGAGGCGCAACGTGCCCTTCAAGAATCAAGTCGAGCCATCGCCAACCGCAATCGTGAACGGCGCAATCAAGAGGAAGCTCTTCGAGAAGAAATCCAAGAGATGAACTACCTACCGCATGTGCAACGTCAAGCTCAACAAGCCCCTCCTCAAGCTCGTCAAGCTCCTCTTCAACCTCAAGTTCAACAAGAGAAAGTTGATCATGGACTTCCTCCGCGCCAAGAGCAACATGAGGATGACTACCCTCCACGCCAAGGACGTCAACATCACCATCGCCAACAACACAATGAAGAGCAACGCTATGGCAAGCTCAAGTACACAATGCCCAAGTTCAATGGAAGCAACGATCCGGAAGAGTACCTCTCATGGGCATTGAAGGTCGACAAAATCTTTCGTTTGCACAACTTTGAGGAAGAGAAGAAGATCGCAATGGCATCACTAGAGTTCCAAGACTATGTGCTCATATGGTGGGAACAAGTAATTGAGCGCCGACAAGCAAGAGGTGAACCTCCAATCACCACTTGGGCTCAAATGAAGGATGTCATGCGAGCACGTTTTGTGCCAACTTACTACAACCGTGATCTCTTCAAGAAGCTACAACTCCTCAAGCAAGGAACAAAGAGTGTTGAAGAATACTACAAGGAAATGGAGATTGCCATGATTCGAGCCAATGTCACGGAAGATGATGAGCAAACAATGGCACGATTCTTGAATGGACTCAATCATCCCATCAAGAAGATCGCCGACTTCCAACCCTACTCCAACCTCATTGAGCTCGTGCATCAAGCTACCAAGGCGGAACGTCAAGTGCAAGATGACTTCAAGTACGCCAAGTACTCATCCAAGACCTACGGCTTCTCCAACATCCAAGCTTCATCGACTCATCCAACATCTACATCAACCAAGCCTTCTCCAAGCAACGACGACAAGTCAAGTTTCAAGAAACCTTCATCAAGTTCAAGTTGTCTTACTACAAACAACTTCAAGCCGCGTGCTTCATCATCTACTCCAACCGATGAGACTGTCAAGACAAGCTCCTTCAAGTGTTTCACTTGCGGCGGCCGAGGCCACAAATCCTATGAATGCATGAACAAGCGCACTATGATCCTCAATGACGACGGCACATATGACTCCATGAGTGAAGAGGAAATGGAAGCCCTTGAGCAAGTGGCCATGCACCGGCGCGTGAATGAGGATGAAGATGATCAAGTCTTTTGTGATGAGGATTCGAGCCCCGCTCTCATTGTCTCCAAAGTCTTGACGCTTCAACATCAACAAGAAGAAGACCAACGATGCCACATCTACCACACTAAGGCCGGCATCAATGGAAGGTCCGTCAAGGTCATCATCGATGGAGGTAGTTGCCACAACTTGGCAAGTGAAGAACTATGTTCAAAACTTCAATTGGTCAAGAAGAAGCACCCGCACCCCTACAAGGTTCAATGGCTAAGTGACTCCAGCACTATACGAGTCGAGCATACAGTCGAAGTCTCTTTCAAAATAGGTGCTTACGAAGACACTTTGGAATGTGATGTGGTCCCAATGACCGTTTGCCACCTCCTTCTTGGTCGGCCATGGCAATTCGACCGTGGTGTCATCCACAATGGGCGCACCAATCACTATAGCTTCAAGATGAAAGGGAAGGAGTATGTGCTACGACCTATGTCTCCTAGTCAAGTGATAGCCGACAAGCAAACCACCCACCATGGCGAGAAGAGTGAGAAAGTTACCCACCCAAAAGTGAGTGAGAGCCACAAGCCAAATATGAGCACCTCTTCGCCTAGAGAGAAAAACCTCATCCTATTTGCCACCAAAAGTGAGATAAGAGAAGTGTGTGAGAACCCATCGAGTGTGATACACTTCGTCCTCGTGTGCAAAGATGGAGAGCCAACAACTAACACCTCTCACGAGTTACCTTTAGTGTTTTAGTCTATTTTGCAGGAATTCAAAGATGTCTTCCCTGATGAGCTACCTCCGGGTCTACCTCCCCTACGAGGCATTGAGCATCGAATCGACCTCCTCCCCGGAGCGTCACTTCCAAACAAAGCCCCATACCGTGTCAATCCCGAAGAAACCAAGGAGATTCAATGACAAGTACAACAACTCATCGACAACGGTCAGGTACGTGAAAGCTTAAGCCCATGTGCCGTTCCCGTTATCCTTGTACCTAAACCCGATGGCAGTTTTCGCTTGTGTTCCGATTGTAGACCCATAAACACCATCACCGTTCGTTATAGGCACCCCATTCCTCGCTTAGATGATATGCTTGATGAACTTAGTGGAGCCAACTTTTTCTCAAAAATAGATCTTAAAAGTGGCTATTATCAAATTCGCATTCAAGAAGGTGATGAATGGAAAACCGCTTTCAAAACCAAATTTGGCTTGTATGAGTGGTTAGTCATGCCTATGGGTCTATCGGAAGCTCTCGGAACTTTCATGCGTCTTATGCATCATGTGCTTAGACCTTACATAGGAGTCTTCGTTGTGGTTTACTTTGATGATATCCTTGTGTTTAGCAAAACCATGAAAGAGCATATTAATCATGTTAAATCTGTGTTACAAACTCTTCGCAAGGAAAGCCTTTATGCAAATTAAAAAAAATGCACGTTTGGTGTTGACAAAGTGGTTTTCTTGGGATTTGTTGTCTCTTCAAAAGGTGTTCATGTTGACGAAACTAAAATTGAGGCAATTAAAACTTGGCCCCAACCAACAATTTGCAACAAGTGCGTAGTTTCCTTGACCTTGCAGGATTTTATCGCCGATTTGTGAAAAACTTTAGCACAATTGCCGCTCCTTTGCATACCTTGAGTAAGAAGAATGCTCCTTTTGTTTGGGAATCTTTGCAATCCACCGCTTTTGATGAGCTCAAGTCTTTGCTTACTCATGCTCCGATTCTTGCTTTGCCCAATTTTGACAAAACTTTTGAGGTTCATTGTGATGTAAGTGGTACCGGAATTGGCAGAGTTTTAATGCAAGAAAAACGAGCCATTGCCTATTTTAGTGAAAAACTCTCCGGTGCTCAACTTAATTATCCCATCTATGACAAAGAATTGTATGCTTTAGTGCGTGTGCTACATGTTTGGGAACATTATCTTAGACCTCATGAGTTTGTCATCCATACCGACCATGAAACGCTTAAGTACCTAAAAGGTCAAACTAAATTGAACAAGCGTCATGCCAAATGGAGTGAATTCATTGAATCTTTTCCTTATGTGATCAAGTACATTAAGGGTAAATAAAATGTAGTAGCGGATGCACTTTCACGCATATGCACACTTGTGACTAAACTTGAGTTGAATATTATTGGTTTTGAGCATATAAAAGACTTGTATGAGCATGATCTTTCTTTTGCTACTCCTTACGCTAAGTGTTTGACACACACGTCTTGGGAACGATATTACATAAAGGATGATTATCTTATGAGAGCTAACAAACTTTGCATTCCCGAGTCTTCTCTTCGTTTGCTACTTTTGCAAGAGGCTCATGGAGGCGGACTTATGGGACACTTTGGACGTGACAAGACTTTCACCACGCTCTCCAAGAACTACTTTTGGACCAAGATGTTTCGTGATGTCTCACGCTTCACCAACCGTTGCTCTACATGTTGCAAAGCTAAGTCAAAAGCTCAATCCCATGGTCTTTACATGCCACTTCCTATTCCTTATCAACCTTGGGAAGACATTAGCATGGATTTTGTACTTGGTTTGCCTAGAACTCAAAATGGCAAGGATTCCATCTTTGTTGTTGTGGACAAATTTTCTAAGATGGCACATTTCATTCCTTGCAACAAGATAGACGATGCTTCACATATTGCTAATCTCTTTTGTAGGGAAATCTTGTGTCTCCATGGAGTACCAAAGACAATAGTCTCCGACCGCGACGTCAAGTTCTTGAGCTACTTTTGGAAGACTCTATGCGCCAAGCTCGGAATCAAGCTCTTGTTCTCATCCGCATACCACCCTCAAACCGACGGCCAAACGGAGGTGACGAACCGGACACTATCCACTCTACTTCGCGTGTTGATCAAGAGGAACATCAAGGAGTGGGAGGCATGTCTACCCATCTCTGAGTACGCCTACAACCATGCAAGACATTCGACTACCGGCAAGTCCCCTTTCGAGGTCGTCTACGGCTTCAACCCGTTGTCACCATTGGACATTTTACCTCTCCCTCTACAAGAGCGCACCAACATGGATGCGGGTGCACGGGCAAGCTACATCAAGAAGATGCATGAAGATACAAGGCATAGCATCGAGCGCCAAGTACAACGACTAGCGACCAAGCTCAACGTCAACAAGCAATCCAAGATCTTCAACATTGGCGATCTTGTGTGGATACACCTTTGAAAGGACCGCTTCCCCAACGAACGCAAGTCCAAACTTCTACCTCGAGCCGACGGACCCTTCAAGGTGCTAGCACGCTACAACGACAACGCCTACAAGATAGATCTACCACGAGGCAAGTACAATGTGAGCGACATCTTCAACATCAAGGACCTTGCGCCATACCATGGAGATGAAGATCTTGATCCGAGGTCGGATCCTTCCCAAGGGGGGGGGGGAGATGATGCGGAGCATCCCTCGCTCATCCCCATGGACGTGTTTACATCTTCCTCAACACCACTTGGACCCATGACAAGAGCTAGAGCCAAGGCTATCGAAGATAAGGTGAACTCGCTCCTTTCCGAACTTCCTCTCTCTACTCACGAGACTTGGCTACTACCTCATATGGACACTTTGTGTGTGATCAGGTACCTGGAGGAAAGCCATGGTGCATCTACATCCATTGGACAAGGAGACGAAGCTACCAACCGCGAAGGTCAAGAAGAAGATCAACCGGAGAAAGTCCAGCCATCGGACGACCGGTCGAGACCGGACGTCCGGCGCCTGAAGCCCCAGCCGCCAAACCCCAGCGAGCGGACGTCCGGCCCAGACTGGACGACCGGCCGCACTCCAGCGAGCGGACGACCGGAACCACCGGACGACCGGCATCTGTCAACCGAATGGAAATTAGCGGAAGTAGGAAACTTCTGGACGTCCGGTGCACCCGTTCCAGAAAGCTTCCAGCGGACGTCCGGCGACACCGGACGACCGGTCCCTCATGAACGACCAGACGACCGGCCCCCAGCGGACGTCCGGTACCTGTCTGCGCACAGTTTCAGGCCAAAGCCCGTGTACCCCTCCACTTTGCCCCCTTTTGCACTAAGACTATAAATAGGACCCCTCCTCCTCCTAGCTACAGTAGCATTGGATTAGCTCATGTTTGTGTGAGAGCCTTTGCTCATCCACTTGGATACTTCTCCTCGGAGTTCAGGACCTCTTCGGAGAAGATCCCCCAAGCGGATTCAAGACCCCTCTCGAGGGAAGACCATCAAGACCTCCGTTAGGAGATGAACTGTCCTTTGTATCCTTACCTTTGTTGATTGTGGATCATATGTATCTCTTTGTGTTCGGTGATCTAGCACTCGTGTGATTGATTCTCTGTCGGTTTCGTGATTCTCTCTCGTCCTCCCCGTGATTTCCCCTTTGTGCTTCCGCGTGTTCTTCGTGTTTCTCCCGTGGGATCCCTCCAAACGTGAAAGATCATCCACCTAGGGTTTTGCCCTACATCACATAGCCTTAGGGCATGTTGGATACTCTGGCGGGTAGCTAAAAGTGGCGAGGATCTCCTCGAGAGCCATAAAGTAGAACAACGTCCCGCCAAGGAACACAATACGGTGCTAACAGTCTTTGAGACCTTCGCCTCAAACAATAGGCGCAAACGAGCTCATCGAAGCTCCACTGAAATCTGCCATGCGGCAAAAGTAAACCCGTGGAACAACACTGCTATAACTTTCAACGCCAGTAACGAACCCCAATTCCAGACCATCCGGGCACCAGCCGCTCTAGTCCTTAGCCCAATAGTGGATGGCTTTCGGCTCACTAAAGTACTCATGGACAGCGGAAGCGGATTAAACTTGATCTATGAAGAAACGCTCAATAAGATGGAAATTGATAAAAGCCGCATTGAACAAAGCGGAACAACCTCCAGGGGAATTATCCCCAGTCGGGAGGCAAGGTGTGCGGGAAAAATCGCACTCGATGTGGTATTCGGCACGCCAGAGAATTACAGGTCCGAAGAAATCACATTCCAAGTGTCTCCTTTCAGCAGCGGATACCACGCCCTTCTAGGGCGGGACGCGCTCGCAAGCTTTCAAGCTATACCCCATTATGGGTACATGAAGCTTAAAATCCCCGGACCCAAAGGAATCATCACTCTAGCTAGTGATCCGGACATCGCACTTCGCGCCGAAAAAAAAACCGCAGCACTAGCCTTGGAAGCACTGTCCGAAGCCCTAGCAGCTGAAGAATTAACGACGCTGCGCGCCACCGTGGATAGGGATGGCGTGATACTCGACAAAAGACCCAAGTCCACCTCATTTAAACCCGCAGATGAGATAATAAAATTCCAAGTCCACCCAACGGACTCCACGAAGACATCTTCCATTAGGACACAGTTGAGCCCCGCTGTGGACGCCGCACTGCGAGACTTCTTACGCGAGAATTGGGAGGTTTTCGCTTGGCACCCATCAGACATGCCGGGCATCCCGCACGAATTGGCCGAACATAGCCTTAACATACTAAAGGGATACAAACCCGTCAAACAGACCCTAAGGCGATTTTCAGAGCCCAAACGACAAGCCATGGGGGAGGAGCTAGCCAAGCTACTTGAGGCCAGATTCATCAGAAATATCAAACATCCGGATTGGCTGGCGAACTTGGTAATGGTACCAAAGAAGGACAAATCCTGGCGCCTGTGCGTCGACTTCAAAGACCTTAACAAGGCTTGCCCCAAGGATCCCTTTCCCCTCCCTCGCATCGATCAAATCATCGATGCCACAGCAGGACACGACTCGCTGTGTTTTCTCGATGCATACTCTGGATACCATCAAATAAAGATGGCAGAGTCCGACCATGCTGCAACAGCTTTCATAACGCCATATGGCCCTTTCTGCTTCAACACTATGCCTTTCGGGCTTAAGAATGCTGGCGCAACCTACCAACGCATGATTCAAACATGCCTGGAAAAGCAAATCGGCAAAACAGTGGAGGCATACATGGACGACGTAGTCATAAAAACATGACACGTCGAAACCCTAATAGATGACTTGAGGCTGACGTTCGATAACCTACGAACATACGACATCAAGATGAATCTGGAGAAATGCATTTTTGGCGTCCCTTCTGGAAAACTGCTGGGCTTCATCGTTTCCAATAGAGGAATTGAAGCTAATCCGGCAAAAATCTGAGCTTTGTCACAGTTGGCTACACCAAGAGACCTCAAACACATCCAGAAACTAGCTAGATGCGTGGCTTCTTTGAGCCGCTTTATCTCCAGGTTAGGAGAAAAGGCATTGCCTCTTTATCGCCTTCTTTGGCGCACCGAACACTTTGTGTGGACAGATACAGCCGCGGCCGGACTCGATGAAATAAAGACCTTATTGGCCAGTAATCCAGTCCTAACAGTGCCAAATATCGGCGAACCAATGTTGTTGTACATAGCTGCAACACATCAAGTTGTAAGCGCAGTACTCGTCGTCGAACGAGAGGTTGACGGATACAAATTACCGCTACAGAAGCCGGTTTATTACATATCCACGGTCCTCACCCCATGCAAATCCTGATACCCACACTATCAAAAAATAGCATACACGGTCTTCATGTCTTCCCGAAAGCTACGACACTACTTTCAAGAGTGTTCGATTACAGTGGCCTCTGAAGTACCACTAAACGATATAATAAATAACCGTGATGCCATGGGCCGGATTGCTAAATGGGCCATCGAGCTCCTTCTGTTCGACATAACATACAAGCCTCGGCGGGCTATCAAGTCGCAAGTACTAGCTGACTTCGTCGCCGAATGGACGGAACCGAACTCCCTAAAGAATATGACGCGTACTCTAACTAGATCATGCACTTCGACGGCTCCAAAATGCTGGCCGTATTGGGAGCAGGTGTAGTCCTGGCGTCTCCCACCGGAGACACGGTCCAATACGTCCTCCAAATATTATACACAGACTCCAATAATGCAGCCGAATATGAGGCTCTATTGCACGGTCTTCAGATGGCAGTCTCTATGGGCATTCAATGCCTAGAGGTGCGCGGGGATTAAAACCTCGCAATATCACAAATATACGGAGACTTTGATGCCAAGGATCCGAAAATGGCGGCCTACCGTAATGCCGTCCTTAAAATGTTAGCTTGGTTCAAGGGGCTCGAATTTCACCATGTGGCTCGAGAAAACAATCAAGCGGCAGATGTCCTTGCCCGCATCGGCGCTAAACGCGACCCTGTCCCACCTAACATATTCCTGGAAAGGCTCTTCAAGCCATCCTGGTATGGGAAGGGGAGTCCGGCAATACCAGCACGGATCCGAATACATCCCCAGATTCCGAACTATCAGACATAATCGGAGGCTCTACCACCGAAATAACATCGTCAGCCCACGAAATAATGGCTTTCATTGCCCCGTGGACTGAGCCTTTCTTGGCCTACCTAAATAGGCAGGAGCTCCCTGAAGACCAAAATGAAGCGCACTGCATCGTCCGGCGTTCTAAAGCTTACAAAGTACATGAAGGGGAACTCTATAAGAAAAGTGCGACCGGAGTGCTCCAAAGGTGCATCTACGAAGAGGAAGGGCGGCAACTCTTGGCTGAAATCCATGCCGAACTGGGCGGGCACTACACCGCGGCTCGAGCACTAGTCAACAAGGCCTTCCGTATAGGTTTCTATTGGCTGACGGCTCGAGCAGACGCACAGGACCTTGTCCAACACTGCGTCGGTTGCCAACTCTTTGCCAATCAGAGTCATATGCCCCCTACCGCTCTCCAAACAATCCCCATAACTTGGCCTTTCGCGGTCTAGGGGCTGGATATGGTTGGACCCCTTAAAGGGGGAAGCCACAAGAAAAAATAATTACTGATCATGGTAGACAAGTTCACCAAATGGATAAAAGCCAGACCAGTGAAAACGGCCGAATCCGGACCAGTAATAGACTTTATATCCGGGGTCGTACACCGATACGGTGTCCCCCATAGCATCATCACCGATAATGGCTCAAATTTCATGACCGATAAGGTGAAAGCTTGGTGCGGCAAAATGGGCATTAAGCTTGACTACGCTTCCATCTACCATCCTCAAACAAATGGCCAGGTCGAACGGGCAAACGGTCTCATCATGAGTGGCATTAAACCCAGACTAGTACGATCCTTGACAGAGTCGGATACTCATTGGGTCGAGGAGCTCGACTCCGTACTCTGGGGGCTGCGGACCACGGCGAATCGCACCACCGGATACACACCATTTTTTATGGTGTACGGTGCGGAAGCAGTACTACCTTGCGACATAATACATGATTCACCACGCGTACGCATGTACGAAGAGAAGGAAGCCAAGTTAGATCGGCAGGATAATTTGGATGCCCTGGAGGAGGAGCGCGATGTCTCTAAGGCCTGTTCCGCATTCTATCTGCAACAGGCTCGACGATACCAAAGCAGAGAAGTGCGGGCCAAAACTTATAATATTGGCGAGCTCATTCTACGCTTACCGGACAAGAAGAAGGACAAGCTCAAACCCAAGTGGGAAGTGTTGGGGAACGTAGTAATTTCAAAAATTTCCTACGCACACGCAAGATCATGGTGATGGCATAGCAACGAGAGGGGAGAGTGTTGTCTACGTACCCTCGTAGACTGTTAAGCGGAAGGGTTATGACAACGCGGTTGATGTAGTCGTACGTCTTCACGATCCGACCGATCCAAGCACCAAACGTACGGCACCTCCGAGTTTAGCACACGTTCAGCTCGATGACGATCCCCGGACTCCAATCCAGCAAAGCGTCGGGGATGAGTTCCGTCAGCACGACGGCGTGGTGACGATGATGATGTTCTACCAACGCAGGGCTTCGCCTAAACTCCGTGACGATATAACCGAGGTGGAATATGGTGCAGGGGGGCACCGCACATGGCTAAGGAACGATCCGTAGATCAACTTGTGTGTCATGGGGTGCCCCTCTGCCCCCATATATAAAGGAGCAAGGGGGGAGGAGGCCGGCACTAGGAGGGGGCGCGCCAAGTGTGGAGTCCTACTAGGACTCCCTAGTCCTAGTAGGATTCCACCTCCCTTGTTCGAGTAGGAGAAGGGGAAAGAGGGGGAGAGGAAGAAGGAAAGGGGGGCTGCGCCCCTTGTCCAATTCGGACCAGAGGGGGGGCGCATGCCTCCTTCCTTTTGGCCTTTCTCCTCTATTCCCGTATGGCCCAATAAGGCCCATATACTCCCCGGCGAATTCCCGTAACTCTCTGGTACTCCGAAAAATACCCGAATCACTCGGAACCTTTCCGAACTCCGAATATAGTCGTCCAATATATCGATCTTTACGTCTCGACCATTTCGAGACTCCTCGTCATGTCCCCGATCTCATCCGGGACTCCGACCTCCTTCGGTACATCAAAACTCATAAACTCATAATATAACTGTCATCGAAACCTTAAGCGTGCGGACCCTACAGGTTCGAGAACTATGTAGACATGACCTAGAACTGTTTCCGGTTAATAACCAATAGTGGAACCTAGATGTTCATATTGGCTCCTACATATTCTACGAAGATCTTTATCGGTCAAACCGCATAACAACATGCGTTGTTCCCTTTGTCATCGGTATGTTACTTGCCCGAGATTCGATCGTAGGTATCCAATACCTAGTTCAATCTCATTACCGGCAAGTCTCTTTACTCGTTCCGTAATGCATCATCCCACAACTAACTCATTAGTTGCAATGCTTGCAAGGGTTAAGTGATGTGTATTACCGAGAGGGCCCAGAGATACCTCTCCGACAATCGGAGTGACAAAACTTAATCTCGAAATACGCCAACCCAACATGTACCTTCGGAGACACCTATATAAGTCATGACGTTTGGTAGCACACAAAGTGTTCCTCTGGTAAACGGGAGTTGCATAATCTCATAGTCACAGGAACATGTATAAGTCATGAAGAAAGCAGTAGCAACATACTAAACGATCGTGTGCTAAGCTAATGGAATGGGTCAAGTCAATCACATCATTCTCCTAATGATGTGATCCCATTAATCAAATGACAACTCTTTTGTCCATGGCTAGGAAACTTAACCATCTTTGATTAACGAGCTAGTCAAGTAGAGGCATACTAGTGACACTATGTTTGTCTATGTATTCACACATGTATTATGTTTCCGGTTAATACAATTCTAGCATGAATAATAAACATTTATCATGAAATAAGGAAATAAATAATAACTTTATTATTGCCTCTAGGGCATATTTCCTTCAGTCTCCCACTTGCACTAGAGTCAATAATCTAGTTCACATCACCATGTGATTTAACACCAATATTCACATCTGTATGTGATTAATACCCATAGTTCACATCGTCATGTGATCAATGCCCAAAGGGTTTACTAGAGTCAATAATCTAGTTCACATGGCTATGTGATTAACACCCAAAGAGTACTGTATGATCATGTTTTGCTCATGAGAGAAGTTTAGTCAACGGGTCTGTCACATTCAGAGCCGTATGTATTTTGCAAATATTCCATGTCCACAATGCTCTGCACGGAGCTACTCTAGCTAATTGCTCCCACTTTCAATATGTATCCAGATTGAGACTTAGAGTCATCTGGATTGGTGTAAAAGCTTGCATCGTTGCAACTTTTATGACTGGCTCTTTTATCACCTCCATAATCGAGAAACATCTCCTTAGTCCTCACTAAGGATATTCTTGACCGCTGTTCTAGTGATCTACTTTAGGATCAAAATTGTATTCCTTTGCCAAACTCAGAGCAAGGTATACAATATGTCTAGTACACATCATAGCATACTTTATAGAACCTATGACTGAGGCATAGGGAATGACTGTTCATTATTTTCTATTTTCTGCCATGGTCGGGTTTTGAGTTTTACTCAACTTCACACCTTGCAACACAGGCAAGAACTCTTTCTTTGAATGTTCCATTTTGAACTACTTCAAAATATTGTCAAGGTATGTACTCATTGAAAAATCTTATCAAGCGTCTTGATCTATCTCTATAGATCTTGATGCTCAATGTGTAAGCAGCTTCACCAAGGTCTTTCTTTGAAAAAACTCCTTTTAAACACTCCTTTATGCTTTCCAGAAAAATTCTACATTATTTCCGATCAACAATATGTCATTCACATATACTTATCAGAAATGTTGTAGTGCTCCCACTCACTTTCTTGTAAATACAGGCTTCACCGCAAGTCTGTATTAAAACTATATGCTTTGATCAACTTATCAAAGCGTATATTCCAACTCCGAGATGCTTGCACCAGTCCATTGATGGATCGCTGGAGTTTGCACATTTTGTTAGCACCTTTCGGATCGACAAAACCTTCTGGTTGCATCATATACAACTCTTCTTTAAAAAATCCATTAAGGAATGCAGTTTTGACATCCAATTGCCAGATTTCATAAAATGTGGCAATTGCTAACATGATTCAGACAGACTTAAGCATAGATACGAGTGAAAAACTCTCGTCGTAGTCAACACCTTGAACTTGTCAAAAACCTTTTGCGACAATTCTAGCTTTGTAGGTAGTAACACTATCAGCGTCCGTCTTCCTCTTGAAGATCCATTTAATCTCAATGTCTCGCCGATCATTGGGCAAGTCAATCAAAGTCCATACTTTGTTTTCATACATGGATCTTATCTTAGATCTCATGGCCTCAAGCCATTTTGCGGAATTTGGGCTCACCATCGCTTCTTCATAGTTCGTAGGTTCATCATGATCTAGTAGCATGACTTCCAGAACAGGATTGCCGTACCACTCTAGTGCGGATCTTACTCTGGTTTACCTACGAGATTCGGTAGTAACTTGATCTGAAGTTACATGATCATCATCATTAGCTTCCTCACTAATTGGTGTAGTAGTCACAGGAACAGATTTCTGTGATGAACTACTTTCCAATAAGGGAGAAGGTACAATTACCTTATCAAGTTCTACTTTCCTCCCACTCACTTATTTTGAGAGAAACTCCTTCTCTAGAAAGGATCCATTCTTAGCAACGAATGTCTTGCCTTCGGATCTGTGATAGAAGGTGTACCCAACTTTCTCCTTTGGGTATCCTATGAAGACACATTTCTCCGATTTGGGTTTGAGCTTATCAGGATGAAACTTTTTCACATAAGCATCGCAACCCCAAACTTTAAGAAACGACAACTTTGGTTTCTTGCCAAACCACAATTCATATTGTGTCATCTCAACGGACTTAGGTGGTGCCCCTTTTTAACGTGAATGCAGCTGTCTTTAATGCATGACCCCAAAACGATAGTGGTAAATCGGTAAGAAACATCATAGATTGTACAATATCCAATAAAGTACGGTTATGACGTTCGGACACACCATTACGCTGTGGTGTTCCGGGTGGCGTGAGTTGCGAAACTATTCCGCATTGTTTCAAATGTAGACCAAACTCCTAACTCAAATATTCTCCTCCACAATCAGATCGTAGAAATTTTATTTTCTTATTACGATGATTTTCAACTTCACTCTGAAATTCTTTGAACTTTTCAAACGTTTCAGACTTATGTTTCATTAAGTAGATATACCCATATCTGCTCAAATCATCTGTGAAGGTCAAAAAATAATGATACTTGCCGCGAGCCTCAACACTCATTGGATCGCATACATTAGTATGTATTATTTCCAATAAGTCAGTTTCTCACTCTATTGTTCCGGAGAACAGAGTTTTAGTCATCTTGCCCAAAAGGCACGGTTCGCAAGCATCAAATGATTCATAACCAAGTGATTCCAAAAATCCATCTTTATGGAGTTTCTTCATGCGCTTTACACCGATATGACCCAAACGGCAGTGCCACAAATAAGTTGCACTATCATTATTAACTTTGCATCTTTTGGCATCAATATTATGAATATGTGTATCACTATGATCGAGATCCAACAAACTGTTTTCATTGGGTGTATGACCATTGAAGGTTTTATTCATGTAAACAGAACAACAATTATTCTCTGACTTTAAATGAATAACCGTATTGCAATAAACATGATCAAATCATATTCATGCTCAACGCAAACGCCAAATAACATTTATTTAGGTTTAACACTAATCCCGAAAGTATAGGGAGTGTGCGATGATGATCATATCAATCTTGGAACCACTTCCAACACACATCGTCACTTCACCCTCAACTAGTTTGTGTTTATTCTGTAACTCCTGTTTCGAGTTACTAATATTTAGCAACCGAACAAGTATCAAATACTCAGGGGCTACTATAAACACTAGTAAAGTACACATCAATAACATGTGTATCAAATATACCCTTGTTCACTTTGCCATCCTTCTTATCCACCAAATATTCAGGGCATTTCCGCTTCTAGTGACCATTTCCTTTGCAGTATAATCACTCAGTTTCAGGCTTTGGTCCAGCTTTGGGCTTCTTCACGGGATTGACAACTTGCTTGTCATTCTACTTGAAGTTCCCTTTCTTTCCCTTTGCCCTTTTCTGGAAACTAGTGATCTTGTCAACCATCAACACTTGATGCTCTTTCTTGATTTCTACCTTCGTCAATTTCAACATCACGAAGAGCTCGGGAATCGCTTTCGTCATCCCTTGCATACTATAGTTCATCACAAAGTTCTACTAACTTGGTGATGGTGACTAGAGAACTCTGTCAATCACTATCTTATCTGGAAGATTAACTCCCACTTGATTCAAGTGATTGTAGTACCCAGACAATCTGAGCACATGCTCACTAGTTGAGCGATTCTCCTCCATCTTTTTAGCTATAGAACTTGTTGGAGACTTCATATCTCTTAACTCGGGTATTTGCCTGAAATATTAACTTCAACCCCTGGAACATCTCATATGGTCCATGACGTTCAAAAAAAACGTCTTTGAAGTCCCGATTCTAAGCTGTTAAGCATGGTGCACTAAACTATCAAGTAGTCATCATATTGAGCTAGCCAAACGTTCATAACGTCTGCATCTGCTACTACAATAAGTCTGTCACCTAGTGATGCATCAAGAACATAATTCTTCTGTGCAGCAATGAGGATAAACCTCATATCACGGATCCAATCCGCATCATTGCTACTAACATCTTTCAACATAGTTTTCTCTAGGAACACATATAAAAATAAACATATGAAAGCAACAACGCGAGCTATTGATCTAAAACATAATTTGCAAAATACTACCAGGACTAAGTTCATGATAAATTTAAGTTCAATTAATCATATTACTTAAGAACTCCCACTTAGACAGACATCTCTCGAGTCATCTAAGTGATCACGTGATCCAAATCAACTAAACCATAACCGATCATCACGTGAGATGGAGTAGTTTTCAATGGTGAACATCACTATGTTGATCATATCTACTATATGATTCACGCTCGACCTTTCGGTCTCCGTGTTCCGAGGCCATATCTGCATATGCTAGGCTCGTCAAGTTTAACCTGAGTATTTTGCGTGTGCAAAACTGGCTTGCACCCGTTGTAGATGGACGTAGAGCTTATCACACCCGATCATCACGTGGTGTCTGGGCACGACGAACTTTGGCAACGGTGCATACTCAGGGAGAACACCTCTTGATAATTTTTAGTGAGAGATCATCTTAAAATGCTACCATCAATCAAAGCAAGATAAGATGCATAAAGGATAAACATCACATGCAATCAATATAAGTGATATGATATGGCCATCATCATCTTGTGCTTGTGATCTCCATCTCCAAAGCATCGTCATGATCACCATCGTCACCGGCGCAACACCTTGATCTCCATCGTAGCATCGTTGTCGTCTCGCCAACTATTGCTTCTACGACTATCGCTACCGCTTAGTGATAAAGTAAAGCAATTACAGGGCGTTTGCATTTCATACAATAAAGCGACAACCATATGGCTCCTGCCAGTTGCCGATAACTCGGTTACAAAACATGATCATCTCATACAATAAAATATAGCATCACGTCTTGACCATATCACATCACAACATGCCCTGCAAAAACAAGTTAGATGTCCTCTACTTTGTTGTTGCAAATTTTACGTGGCTGCTACGGGCTTAGCAAGAACCGTTCTTACCTACGCATCAAAACCACAACGATAGTTCGTCAAGTTAATGCTGTTTTAACCTTCGCAAGGACCGGGCATAGCCACACTCGGTTCAGCTAAAGTGAGAGAGACAGACACCTACCAGTCACCTTTAAGCACGAGTGCTTGTAACGGTGAAACCAGTCTCGCGTAAGCGTACGCGTAATGTCGGTCCGGGCCGCTTCATCTCACAATACCGCTGAGCCAAAGTATGGCATGCTGGTAAGCAGTATGACTTGTATCGCCCACAACTCACTTGTGTTCTACTTGTGCATATGACATCTATGCATAAAACCAGGCTCGGATGCCACTGTTGGGGAACGTAGTAATTTCAAAAATTTCCTACGCACACGCAAGATCATGGTGATGGCATAGCAACGAGAGGGGAGAGTGTTGTCTACGTACCCTCGTAGACTGTTAAGCGGAAGGGTTATGACAACGCGGTTGATGTAGTCGTACGTCTTCACGATCCGACCGATCCAAGCACCGAACGTATGGCACCTAAGAGTTTAGCACACGTTCAGCTCGATGACGATCCCCGGACTCCAATCCAGCAAAGCGTCGGGGATGAGTTCCATCAGCACGATGGCGTGGTGACGATGATGATGTTCTACCAGCGCAGGGCTTCGCGTAAACTCCGCGATGATATAACCGAGGTGGAATATGGTGCAGGGGAGCACCACACACGGCTAAGGAACGATCCGTAGATCAACTTGTGTGTCATGGGGTGCCCCCTGCCCCCGTATATAAAGGAGCAAGGGGGGAGGAGGCCGGCCCTAGGAGGGGGCGCGCCAAGTGTGGAGTCCTACTAGGACTCCCTAGTCCTAGTAGGATTCCACCTCCCTTGTTCGAGTAGGAGAAGGGGAAAGAGGGGGAGAGGAAGAAGGAAAGGGGGGCTGCGCCCCTTGTCCAATTCGGACCAGAGGGGGGGCGCATGCCTCCTTCCTTTTGGCCTTTCTTCTCTATTCCCGTATGGCCCAATAAGGCCCATATACTCCCCGGCGAATTCCCGTAACTCTCCGGTACTCCGAAAAATACCCGAATCACTCGGAACCTTTCCGAACTCCGAATATAGTCGTCCAATATATCGATCTTTATGTCTCGACCATTTCGAGACTCCTCGTCATGTCCCCGATCTCATACGGGACTCCGAACTCTTTCGGTACATCAAAACTCATAAACTCATAATATAACTGTCATCGAAACCTTAAGCGTGCGGACCCTACGGGTTCGAGAACTATGTAGACATGACCTAGAACTGTTTCCGGTCAATAATCAATAGTGGAACCTGGATGTTCATATTGGCTCCTACATATTCTACGAAGATCTTTATCGGTCAAACCGCATAACAACATACGTTGTTCCCTTTGTCATCAGTATGTTACTTGCCCGAGATTCGATCGTCGGTATCCAATACCTAGTTCAATCTCGTTACCGAAAAGTCTCTTTACTCGTTCCGTAATACATCATCCCACAACTAACTCATTAGTTGCAATGCTTGCAAGGGTTAAGTGATGTGTATTACCGAGAGGGCCCAGAGATACCTCTCCGACAATCGGAGTGACAAAACTTAATCTCGAAATACGCCAACCCAACATGTACCTTCGGAGACACCTATAGAGCACCTTTATAATCACCCAGTTACGTTGTGACGTTTCGTAGCACACAAAGTGTTCCTCTGGTAAACGGGAGTTGCATAATCTCATAGTCACAGGAACATGTATAAGTCATGAAGAAAGCAGTAGCAACATACTAAATGATCGTGTGCTAAGCTAACGGAATGGGTCAAGTCAATCACATCATTCTCCTAATGATGTGATCCCGTTAATCAAATGACAACTCTTTTGTCCATGGCTAGGAAACTTAACCATCTTTGATTCACGAGCTAGTCAAGTAGAGGCATACTAGTGACACTATGTTTGTCTATGTATTCACACATGTATTATGTTTCAGGTTAATACAATTCTAGCATGAATAATAAACATTTATCATGAAATAAGGAAATAAATAATAACTTTATTATTGCCTCTAGGGCATATTTCCTTCAGGAAGGTCCCTTTGTCATCGACCAAGTTCTCACCGGAGGAGCGTACCGCCTACATAATGCGTCCGATAACAGACTCGAGCCGAACCCATGGAACGCTGCCAGACTCCGGAGATTCTACGCCTAGCGCCGAACTCAGTGTTCGTCTCCTTACCTCCCCCTTTTTTTAATTATGCTCCCCCCTTTTTCCTTTCTCGATCTTTTTCTCTTCACACAAAGTATTTAATACAGTGCAGACTCCTGGATTATTTCGGCCGCACTATGTGTGTAAGCAATACCTGGGGGCTTCCTATACGGAAGCTAAACATAACTTACTCTAACAGGCTTTTTGTCTATCACACGTGTATTTTCCATGTTTGCCTTTTCTTCACCATTATGTGCATCGATATGACTTACGACATGGCCAAGCTGGGTTGCCTGGCTCCTGTGTTTATGCCCTACGTTCCCGTTACTTCGGCTAGGGCATAACGGGATCACCTCTGCAATTGTTACTGCCGGTTGAGCGTGATGTGTACCTCAGACTGGGTGAAGCCGAAAGCTAGTTTCCTTAAGAGAATATTCGGTCGGTGAACAAAAGATGTCTTCGTTTATTATAAGATAAATCCCCAGAAGTTTTGTATCCTGCGCCATGGTTCACAGTTCGGACATGTGCCTTGTCGCATGCTTACCCAGGGAAAGGAACCCTTAACGGAACTATTCTCCCTGGAAGATGTTTCTTACTATCCATGTAATATAACATAACTAGTTGGGTACTTGTCTGTTCAAGCACTTATGACCCCTACGCCTGGTTTCCACGCATACTCCAGTTTTGTATAACTAAGCGGGTATTCGGAAACACCCCAGACTATAGGATCCGGGGGCTGAAGCGAAAAGGTCCGCCATGACAAATGATTTTAATCCGACTAGGGGCTACTTATGTCCATTGAATTACACAGTCACTTGGACTGGCTATATTCCTCAACTATCCAACAGGCTATCTAGCTTACAATCCTGTTGAGAATACTTTGCGACTAACGCCACCTGGTCATATACCAGACTCACGGGAATTTCTTGCCCATCTGGCCCTGCCGGTCCAACTTCGGCCATATGGTTCGGGTCCAGCTTGGTGTAGCGCATCTTCACCATAGCCCATGCTTTCCTTGCACCCTGCCGGCAGGCTGACATCTTCCATAGTCAGAAGCGCCGCCGTGCTCCTTGAAGCATGTCCACAAGCTCTCCCATGCCATTTGGCAGGAGGCTTGACGGCCACAAGGCCTGCGCTACACCCTACATCGCCTGCCGAGCTCGCTCGTGCAGCTGCGAGAGGTCTTGCAGTAAATCACCTGCAGATGCAGGCATCTCCTCCTCAGGGCGACCTGTCAGCATTCCTACAAGCAAAGCTCTTTCAATATACTTCCCCTCCGAACTATGCTATAGTTCGTCTAGGCACTTACCATAAATGCCGCGGTGAAGCCTTTTGTTCTCCTTCACGGAGTCCGCCAGCTGCGCACGGACGTCTTTCAATCCCATGTCCAGCCGAACATTGGCATCTTGGAGAATATTCTTCTCCTGCTTAACTTGCTTAAGAATGTGCTCGCCGGTCTTTAGTTGCCTCTGGAGATGCGACTCATCATCCCTCCCTCCCTCCGGATTTACTCCGGGGTTATCTGTAGAATTTTCTGTTAAATTTGTCATACCAGCCAGTTGCTAACTGGTAAATTTTCGTACAATCGAGATAAATGTTACCATATGAGGCCTTCTGGGATTCCTCTAGCTTGGCAACCATGGCACTCAGTTGAGTCTTGCACTCCTCTAGCTCCTGAGACAATCGCTCATTCTTATCTACAAGAACCTTCACATAAATTGATACTTAAAACTGTTGTGCCAACCGTTTCATGTCTCAGGGGCTACTGCTATACTTGCTTATCAAACTTTCTTACCCGTATATCTTTGGTGTACTGGTCCGTCGCCCGGGTGAGCCCGCTTTGAGCAGCTCAGATGTATGCCTCTCCCAAATTGAAAGCATTAAATGCCTCTTCGGAAAAGATGTTGTTGTGAAGCATTGCCCGTCGACGCTGGTGATTCATGGCGCTCTCTACTTCGGAATTCGTGGCAGAGAGCATATCGGCGTCCTCTGTCGGAGGACTATGCGGCATCGGCCCTACGTCCGCCTCCTCTCTCGAAGATGGCTCCGGAGCCCGACTGGTGGAGGCGTGGTTGTCAGGATTCCCGGATATAGTCCGGATACTCCTCTTCCTGCCAGGATGTAAAGGGCGCTGTTACACTTCAAATAACAATAATCACATTACAGGTAGTTTCCTTACCTCTGTAGAGGCGTGTCGGCCCTAATCGCCTTCCTCTTGAGCCTACCCAATCCGGACGCTTGGGGCTGACGGGTCCCTAGGGGCTCGGCCCTGCGCTCCGAGCGTCGCTTCTGCAAAAACACGACGCTTCAGGGATAAGGCATGACATCAGGAAAGAATCCTCTTCGGAGGATCGAGTCTTTGGCGGGCTTACACGCGACGAAGGTAGCAGTCCGGGATAATCGGCAGTAATAGCCATTGGGGCACCGTCACGGCTCGCCCGATAAAATATCCCGTCGACAAGCTCCACAGCCGCATCCGGGTCTTCTTCGAGTCCTGGATCCAGGGCCCTTTCGGGGTCCTCTGGCTGCGGGGAAGGGCTGGAGATTCCTTATATGTCCCTTCTCAGTTCCTGCTCGTAAATATCGAGGCGGGTAACCTTAGCAAAGAACGCCACAATAAGTGAAGCGAGAAAATAAATGACGACTTACCCAGTTTGGGGGATTGTACATGGAGAATCCGTCTCGCGGTTTGATATGAAGGAAGTCTTCCTCTTCTCCTTTGTATAGATTGGACAATATCCTTGCGAGAGCAGTGGCGGAGTCCGGACCATTGCAGCCACAGCGGGTGGCATTGTCTATCCCGTTGTAGTTCCACATGGGATTGCCCCGATATGGAAGTGGCTGCACTCCCCGCATTATGCATATTGCCATAACCTCGACTATCGTCAGTCCGGATTTGGCCAGTAACTTTATCCTGCTCATCAGGAAATGTACTTCCCTGGTATCCTCTTCTTGGGGGCCTCGGGGGCGCCAGCTTAGGCGTGCCCTCGGCGGGGTGTTACTGAACTTGGGGAGTCCTATCCGGACTGGATCCGGAAGGGGGACATCGTCAATACAAAACCACTCTAAAGCCCAGTTCTCTGGTGCCTTCTTGGGAGTGCCGGACAGGTATCCGGTCTCGGCGATACGCCATACTTCGGCCCCGCCCACTTGACATAGGGAATCTCCCTGATTGCGGGGGACAAGACAGAACAGCTTCTTCCACAAACCAAAATGAGCCTCGCAACCTAGAAATAGCTCACAAAGAGCGACGTACCCTGCTATATGTAGTACGGAGGCTGGGGTAAAGTTGTGCAACTGGAGGCCGTAGAACTCCAGGAGCCCACGAAGGAATGGATGAATAGGGAACCCGACGCCCCTTAACAGATGCAGAATGAGGCATATTCGCTCCTCTAGAGATGGGTTAGGGGCTTTCTCCACTTGTTCTCCGCCATTATAGGTGGCTATTCTGGCTCGGACGGGGACCGCAAACGCCGCTGGGAGAAGCCCTTGGGTTTGTAACTTTACCAAACGGCTATGAGGAACTGAACACTCTCCCCAGTCCCCTGGCTTGGGGCAAGGGGAGTGAGCAGAAGAGTTGCAACGACTGGCCATGTTGGAATGGCTTTTTCGGGGCGCTCTATTGGATGCTTGCTCGAGGAGGGAGAGTGAGGTTTGGATCTGGGAATCCCCATCTCTTCAAATAGACGGTTGGCCCGAATGATCGAGGGAGGAAAAAGCAAAAATACCTCGACTCCTCGCATTCGCTCGACACGTGGAAATGGTCATTATTGAAGCACTCAAGCCGAGGAGTACAACATTGGTGAGATGCCGGACACTGTTCATCGTGATGGGTACATCGGAGTATTCGGAGAGGGAACCCGCCTTGCAATGCCGAAGACAAGACTGCGCGCCGGACTCATTGTCATTAAAGCCTGGTTCATGGGCTATTGAGGGAGTCCTGGATTAGGGGGTATCCGGACAGCCGGACTATATACATTGTCCGGACTATTGAAGCGTGGAGATACAAGATGATGGGGTTATGTACCTAGGGTAGGGTCATGGACCTGATCCAAGTAACTTACCCCAGGACATCCTTAGAAGAGGTCGCCTTCCAGTCGACCAACGAGGATTCACTCGACTAGCCTGAAGGACTCGACCACGAAGACTCACTCGACCACCAGGAGGTCAAGAGGCGCTCTGCACTGCAACGGCCTGTAATCAAGTAGTCTTTATGATAGTAAAAGCACTTTATGTGGGGCGTTACCAGTAACGCCCCAGACTTAACTCACCTTAACCCCTCTCCTTCGTGGGCTGGCTGGGGTCCTGGCGTACTCTATATAAGCCACCCCCCTCCACAGGCAGAGGGGTTCGGCACCTTGTAGTTCATACACTCATAATCCACTCGACCGCCTCCGGGCTCCGAGACATAGGGCTGTTACTTCCTCCGAGAAGGGCCTGAACTCGTACATCCTTTGTGCTTACAACCTCTCCATAGCTAGGACCTTGCCTCTCCATACCTACCCCCCACTCTACTGTCAGGCTTAGGAACCACGACAGTTGGCGCCCACCGTGGGGCAGGTATTTTAGCGATTTTGTGGAGAAGTTGCCATTCTTCTGATTACTTTCATCGTGGTGTTTGCTGGAGTTTTGGTCGAGGGTCAAGAGATCTGTCTCGGCGCTCTCACCTTCGTCGCCGACGACTCCGCATGGCTCCAGGAGGCTCCACTCGACGTAGATGCGCTCCCCGTCCGCGGTGCGACGCATTTTCGTGCATGTGTCCGCGGCGTTCTGCTGCGGCAACCGTCGACCCAGTATCGGTCGGCTCCTCCATCGTCCACCCTCCCGGTCTTCCGCCAGCGCAAGCGCTCGGGCCGGTCAAGGCTTCAGCGATGGGTGAGGCACGCGGTGGCTCGCCAATCGGCCACCACCCAAGTCGCGGCAATCGAGCCCGACGAACCTCTCTACGGCTTGTTCGACCTGTCGACTGGCTCCGTAGAGACCGCATCCGAGTGCGGTAGCAGTGATCCAGCGGCGGAAATCTTGATGGTCGATGGGCCCCACAGTCCCCCTGGCTTCGCCCGTGGTGGTGGAGCAGGTGACGGCGGCGACCCTTCGCGAGGCTACGAAGAGTACCAACCCGAGCCACTCAACTCTCTGCAAAGAGAAGAACTTCGCCGCAGGAACGAGGATCCCCTGCGTATTCCCATCGCAGGAGAAACCCCCGAGGCTCGTGCCTTGGAGGAGGCGCGCCTGGCCAATTTGGCCGAGCGCACTCGACTGGAGAACCTTCAGCGAGCACTCGACGAGCGCGCGCGGCAACGGGTTCCCGACACCAGTCGACGTCAACTCTTCCCGCCGACTCAGGTATACCGAACACCAATTCAGAATTTAGCAGCTGCGACCCGTATAGCAGAGTCCATCCAGCCTTCGCAGTCGGAAGCTGGCAGAGGTTTGCTGCAGATCAGGGATCTGCTCCGGGCAGCAGGAGATCAGAATTCAGCCGTGTCTCAGTCGCGCAACAGAATTCACAGTCGATCCGTCACTGTGAATACGGTTCAGTCGGCTCACAGCCCCAGATCGCCTCCGCGGCGCGAAGGGCGAGAGAATCGGCGAGATCAATATGGCGACAGACTCGACCGAGATGATAGGCGTCGAGTGCCCTATTCCCCTCCGAGGGGTGGGTCTTACGCTCCTCGGCAGCCAGATGATAGGCGTCAGTACAGTACAGGGCGAAGAGTTCCAGTCGACCCCAGGGAGCCAGGCTTCGACGCGCGGTCCATTATCGTGCAAGGGTTGGTCGACCGGAACAGAGCCCATCGAGGTGCACTCGACAGAGATGTACTCACAAGCAGTCGAGTGCATGTTTCTGGTCCTGAATGTTTCAGCAGAGCTATCAGAGCCGCAGTTATCCCCCCCAATTTCAGGTTGGCAACAGGAGTCAGCAAGTTCACTGGTGAGTCTAAGCCTAAAACTTGGCTTGAAGACTACCGAGTGGCAGTTCAGATTGGCGGTGGAAACGACGAGGTGGCCATGAAGCACTTGCCTCTCATGCTGGAAGGTTCTGCCAGGGCATGGTTGACTCAATTACCTCCTAGCAGCATTTACACTTGGGAAGATCTGTCCCGAGTGTTCGTCAGAACATTTGAAGGGACTTGCAAGCGACCAGCTGGATTGACAGAGTTGCAAGTCTGCGTGCAGAAAGCTAATGAGACTCTCAGAGAGTATATTCAGAGGTGGATCACTTTGCACCACACTGTGGAAAATGTCTCTGATCATCAGGCAGTCTGCGCCTTCAAAGACGGCGTCAAGAACAGAGAACTGAGCTTGAAATTTGGTCGAACCGGTGACATGACCTTGAGTCGGATGATGGAGATTGCTACTAAGTATGCCAACGGCGAAGAAGAAGACCGACTCCGAAGCGGCAAGCACAAGCCGAGTCAGTCGGAAAAGGGAAACACCAGTCGGAAACAGAAGCGGAAGGCTGAACCGGCAGCTCCTGGAGAGGCTCTGGCCGTGACTCAAGGAAAGTTTAAGGGGAAACCTAAAGGATCCTGGAACCCCAAGAAGGTAAAGGATAAAGAAGGGAACGACGTGTTGGATATGCCATGTCACATTCACACGAAGAAAGACGAAGAGGGGAATATCATCTACCCGAAGCACACCACTCGCCAATGTCGACTCCTGATCCAGCAGTTTCAGGGAAAACAGTCTAAGGACAAGGAGAAGGAGTCAGACAAGGCCGAAGACAAGGAGGACAGTGAGGGAGGATATCCGCATATCAACTCCACTCTGATGATCTTTGCAGATGTGGAAAGCAGAAGTCGACTGAAAGTGATTAACCGAGAGGTGAACATGGTTGCCCCAGCAAAGGCAAATTATCTGAAGTGGTCTCAAACACCCATCACATTCGACCAATCTGATCACCCGAATCATATTGCCACCCCTGGGAGGCAAGCATTGGTGGTCGATCCAGTTGTCGAAGGCACTCGACTGACAAAAGTGCTGATGGATGGTGGGAGTGGGCTGAACTTGTTGTATGCAGATACATTGAAAGGTATGGGCATTCCGATGTCCCGATTGAGCACTAGTAACATGAGCTTCCACGGAGTTATACCAGGGAAGAAGGCCGAGTCACTCGGCCAGATAGCTTTGGACGTGGTGTTTGGTGATTCGAAGCATTTTCACAAAGAAAAGTTGACGTTTGAGGTCGTGGATTTTCAGAGTGCATATCACGCAATTCTGGGGAGACCAGCCTATGCACGGTTCATGGCTCGACCATGTTACGTGTACCTCAAATTGAAGATGCCCGGCCCCAAAGGAGTGATCACTGTCACCGGCGATAGGAAAAAGGCAGAAGAGTGCTTTCAGAAGGGCTCCAAGATTGCCGATTCCCAAGTGACAGCGGTCGAGTTCGAAGAATACAAGCAAAACGCAGATCCGAGTGACTTGCTGCGATCCAAGAAGCCCGCCACAGAGTCTGCATTCCAGTCGTCCGGTGAGACGAAGCCTGTTCACATTCACCCGACCGACCCCGAAGCAGCCCCGACCCGCATCTCCACAACACTCGACCCAAAATAGGAAGAAGCGCTCATCCAGTTCCTCCGTGAGAACTGGGACATTTTTGCATGGAAGCCCGCTGACATGCCAGGTGTTCCCAGGGGACTGGCTGAGCATCGCCTAAGAGTCGACTCGTCTGCAAAACCAGTCAAAGAGCATCTTCGGCGGTCCGCCGTCCAGAAGAGAAAGGCCATCGGTGAAGAAGTGGCTCGACTGTTGGCGGCAGGATTTATCCGAGAGATATACCACTCCGAGTGGCTCGCTAATGTCGTCATGGTTCCTAAGAAGGACAAGTCGCTCCGAATGT
The DNA here is from genome assembly GCF_018294505.1 of Triticum aestivum. Lineage (NCBI taxonomy): Eukaryota > Viridiplantae > Streptophyta > Magnoliopsida > Poales > Poaceae > Triticum > Triticum aestivum. The sequence continues at coordinate 151,683,340 of NC_057798.1, forward strand.
GCATTGATTTCAAGCACATCAACCGGGCCTGCCCGAAAGATCACTTTCCTCTCCCTCGCATAGATCAAATTGTTGACTCGACCGCGGGATGTGAGAGGTTGTCTTTTTTAGATGCTTACTCAGGGTACCACCAGATCCGTCTGTACGGGCCCGATGAGGTAAAAACAGCTTTCATCACTCCATTCGGGTGCTTCTGCTATATCACCATGCCATTCAGCCTCAAGAATGCCGGAGCCACATTCATGCGAATGATTCAGAAGTGTCTACTCACTCAAATCAGTCGGAATGTGGAAGCTTATATGGATGATATTGTTGTCAAGTCACGAAAAGGCTCCGACCTGCTCGCTGACCTCGCCGAAACATTTGCCAACCTCAGAAGGTATGATATCAAGCTCAATCCATCAAAGTGCACATTTGGAGTTCCTGGTGGCAAGTTACTCGGTTTTCTCGTTTCCGAACGAGGAACCGATGCTAACCCAGAGAAGATTGGCACTATTCTCCGCATGAAACGCCCTGTGCGAGTGCACGATGTCCAGAAGCTTACTGGATGCTTGGCCGCATTAAGTCGATTCATCTCACGACTCGGTGAAAAGGCACTGCCTCTTTACCGACTAATGAAGAAGGCCGACAAGTTTGAGTGGACTCCAGAAGCTGATGCAGCGTTTGCCGAGCTAAAAGCTCTGCTCTCCACCCAGCCGGTGCTTGCTGCTCCAATCAGCAAAGATCCTCTGTTGCTCTACATCGCAGCCACAGGACAAGTCGTCAGTACTGTGCTAACGGTCGAGCGGGAAGAAGAAGGAAAAGCTCTCAAAGTTCAGCGCCCAGTGTATTATTTGTCTGAAGTCTTGACTCCATCCAAGCAGAGATATCCTCATTATCAGAAGCTTGTGTATGGAATTTACATGACCACAAAGAAGGTTGCTCATTATTTCTCTGACCATTCCATCACAGTCGTCAGCGACGCTCCACTATCAGAGATTTTGCACAACAGAGATGCAACTGGTCGAGTGGCCAAATGGGCGATTGAACTTCTTCCCCTTGATATCAAGTTTGAGGCAAAGAAAGCCATTAAGTCCCAGGCAATAGCAGATTTCCTCGCCGAGTGGATTGAACAGCAGCAGCCGACTGAAGTTCACTCGGAGCATTGGACCATGTTCTTTGATGGCTCTAAGATGTTGAATGGTTCCGGTGCTGGGGTTGTTCTGGTTTCCCCCAGAGGAGATAAGCTCAGATATGTGCTCCAGATTCACTTTGATTCCTCCAACAATGAGGCAGAATATGAAGCCCTCCTATATGGGTTGCGCATGGCCATTTCACTCGGCGTCCGTCGCCTAATGGTTTATGGCGACTCGGATTTAGTGGTCAATCAGGTGATGAAAGAGTGGGACGTGAGAAGCCCAGCCATGACTGGATACTGCAGTGCAGTGAGGAAGCTGGAAAAGAAGTTCGAGGGGTTGGAGCTCCATCACATACCCCGACTGAAAAATCAAGCAGCGGATGATCTAGCAAAGATAGGTTCCAAGAGAGAAGCCATTCCGAGTGGTGTGTTCTTGGAGCATATACACACTCCGTCAGTCAAAGAAGATCCTTTCACCGAAGAAGCTCCACAGCCCAAGAGTGCCACAGATCCGACTGAAGTTGAAGTCCCAGCGGTGGTCGACTTGATCATGGAGGTTTTGGTGGTCATTCCCGACTGGACGATTCCGTATGTCGCATATATCTTGAGGAAAGAGCTTCCGGAGGATGAGGAAGAGGCTCGACAGATCGTCCGTCGATCTAAGGCCTTTACCGTAATCAAAGGACAATTATACAGAGAAAGCGCGACTGGAGTCGGTCAGAAGTGCATAACACCAGAAGAAGGTCGACTCATCCTCAATGATATTCACTCAGGAACCTGTGGTCATCATGCGTCCTCTCGGACCATCGTGGCCAAAGCATACCGAGCCGGATTTTACTGGCCCAAGGCGAATGAGATGGCAAAAGAGATAGTGGATAAGTGCGAGGGATGTCAGTTCTACTCGAATATGTCGCACAAGCCTGCGTCAGCTTTGAAGACCATCCCACTCGTCTGGCCTTTTGCAGTTTGGGGATTGGACATGGTCGGTCCTTTGAGAACAGGACGAAGCGGCTTCACACATGTGCTGGTGGCAGTCGACAAGTTCACCAAGTGGATCGAGCTAAACCAATCAAGAGCCTTGACACCGGTACTGCTGTTAGCTTCATCAGGGAACTAATATTCAGATATGGGGTCCCGCACAGCATCATCACGGATAATGGGTCGAACTTTGACTCAGAAGAATTCAGAACTTTCTGCAACTCCCAGGGCACACGAGTCGACTACGCTTCAGTCGCCCATCCGCAGTCGAATGGACAAGCAGAGCGAGCTAATGGACTGATTCTTAAGGGATTGAAGCCTCGACTAATGCGTGATCTCAAACACGCGGCTGGAGCTTGGGTCGACGAACTTCCCTCTGTACTCTGGGGACTGCGGACCACACCTAATCGGTCGACCGGAAGAACTCCATTCTTCTTGGTCTACGGAGCTGAAGCGGTCTTGCCGAGTGATCTTCTGCATAATGCTCCCCGAGTTGAAATCTACAACGAAGCAGAAGCTGAACAAGCGCGGCAGGACGCAGTCGACCTTTTAGAGGAAGAAAGGGAGATGGCTCTGATCCGTTCGACCATCTACCAACAAGATTTGCGCCGTTTCCATGCCAGAAATGTGAGAGGTCGAGCCTTCCAGGAAGGGGATTTGGTTCTCCGAGTGGATCAGCACAAAGCACACAAGCTTGCTCCTTCTTGGGAAGGCCCCTTCATCGTCACCAAGGTCCTCCACAACGGGGCGTATCGTCTTTACAACGTCGAGCATAATATCGACGAGCCCCGAGCTTGGAACGCGGAGCTACTCCGCCCGTTTTACACTTAAGTTTTATCACTCGGATAAGTTGCAATAAAGTACTTCTGTAGCTCATGGACCTCAAAATAATAGTGTCATAGTTCCTCCATAATTTCTGTCACTTTTTATTTTTGTCCACATAAAATTCCCACCCAGTGGGTGGCTTAGCCGCGAATCCGTTTCGCCTAAGTTTGTAAAAATCCTACCGAGCGGTGGGCCAGACTCTCACTCGGAGGCTTAGCTGCGAATCCGTTTCGCCTAAGTTTATCAAAATCCTACCGAGTGGTAAGCCAGCCTTCCATTCGGGGGCTTAGCTGCAGTCCAAGGACTCGCCTAAGTTTATCAAAATCCTACCGAGTGGTAAGCCAGCCTTCCACTCGGGGGCTTAGCTGCAGTCCAAGGACTCGCCTAAGTTTATCAAAATCCTACCGAGTGGTAAGCCAGCCTTCCACTCGGGGGCTTAGCTGCAGTGCAAGCACTCGCCTAAGTTATAAAAATCCTACCGAGTGGAGAGCAACCCTCTCACTCAGGGGCTTAGCTGCAGTGCAAGCACTCGCCTAAGTTATAAAAATCCCGCCGAGTGGAGAGCAACCCTCTCACTCGGGGGCTTAGCTGCAGTGCAAGCACTCGCCTAAGTTATAAAAATCCTACCGAGTGGAGAGCAACCCTCTCACTCGGAGGCTTAGCTGCAGTCCAAGCACTCGCCTAAGTTATAAAAATCCTACCGAGTGGAGAGCAACCCTCTCACTCAGGGGCTTAGCTGCAGTGCAAGCACTCGCCTAAGTTATAAAAATCCTACCGAGTGGAGAGCAACCCTCTCACTCGGAGGCTTAGCTGTAGTCCAAGCACTCGCCTAAGTTATAAAAATCCTACCGAGTGGAGAGCAACCCTCTCACTCGGGGGCTTAGCTGCAGTCTAAGCACTCGCCTAAGTTATAAAAATCCTACCGAGTGGAGAGCAACCCTCTCACTCAGGGGCTTAGCTGCAGTGCAAGCACTCGCCTAAGTTATAAAAATCCCGCCGAGTGGAGAGCAACCCTCTCACTCAGGGGCTTAGCTGCAGTGCAAGCACTCGCCTAAGTTATAAAAATCCTACCGAGTGGAGAGCAACCCTCTCACTCGGAGGCTTAGCTGCAGTCCAAGCACTCGCCTAAGTTATAAAGATCCTACCGAGTGGAGAGCAACCCTCTCACTCGGAGGCTTAGCTGCAGTCCAAGCACTCGCCTAAATTATAAAATCCTACCGAGTGAAGAGCAACCCTCTCACTCGGAGGCTTAGCCGCAGCCCAGTGCTCGCCTAAGTGGACTAAAGAATAGGTCGATTGCAGAAAAGGCGCCTTGCTTTGAACCTGCAAAAGACATTTTGAGCCGAAGGCAATCATATTCAAGCGCCAAATTCAAGTTTGAATCGATATCTAAAGGAACCGAAAGTGCTCAGGCGTCAAGCCTGTTAAGGTTTGTCGGTTACAATTCCACTCGGCATACCGAGGCAAATTTAAAGCGTCGAGCCAGAAGAAGTTTTTTACCCCTCCCGTGGAGGGCTGGAAGGTGCAACGAATTCATCAAGGTCAATTCCGTCGGCAATCTGAGTGGCAGCTGCAAGGAAAGTCTCCATAAAGGACCTGAAGTCGTGCTTCTTGGTATTGGCCACCCGAAGGGCCGCCAGCTTCTCTTCTCGCGCATCTTTGCAGTGGACTCGGGCCAGGCACAGAGCGACATCTGCACCACACCGAGCCGAGGACTTCTTCCACTCCTGCACTCGACCAGGGATCGTGTTCAAGCGGGCCAGCAGCGACTCAAGGTCATTCTGAAGCGTCTCCTCAGGCCAGAGCGTCGAGTCAATGCGAGATGTGGCGGCCTTCAGCCTTGCGAGATAGTCCACGACAGCTGCAACACGAGACTCCAGTCGGAAAACATCCATGGCAACTTCGTCGTTCACCGGAGAATTGATGGGGTCGAGGTTTGGCTCCAGTCGGCTGGTTTCTTCTTCAAAGTTTTGACAAAATTCTGCAAGGATGATCACTAAGTCAAGAGGATAGTCGAATGGAAAAAGCACAATTGGAAATATTTGCCAAGCATAGAGGTTTACCTTCAAGCATAAGAAACAGCTTCTTGGCAAGGCCACTCAGGAAGGCCTCCAGATCAGTTTTCTTCTCAGTCAATTTGCTGACTTGGTCGGTCAGGGCAGCTTTATCAGTCTTCAGTCGACTGACTTCCTTGTTGGCAATCCCAAGAGCAGCTTTCAGATTGGTATTGTCTTGTTCGAGCTTGGTGACTGAAGCTAACTTCTCGTCAGCAAGCTTGATCTTCTCAGCTAGCTCAAGGTCTTTCTTCTGCTGGGCCTCCCTTACCTTACCTGCAAGTTACAGCAAGATCAGATTTTGAAACAAGCAAGGGGAAAAGCAGTCGTCAGAGTCTCACCAAACATACCTTCGGTCTCCTCCTTTGCCTTTGTCAGCTTCTCCTGAACCAGCTTCAAGCTCAGCTCGACTTGAGTATGTTTTTGTTCCAGCTCTGAGTAGCGAGCCACAAGATCACAAGAGTTCTGCGAAGAACCAATCGACTAAATGTCAAAAATAATTCACTTCCGAGTGAAAAGGGAAAAACACACGTTTCTAAGACTACAGCCGAATACAAGCATTCGACCGTAGTCTCGGGGACTACACCCAGTGGGTGCACTCAGCGTGCCCCCACTAATCCTGTTGAAGACAAAGTCGACCAGTCGACCTCAAAAAAAAATGCATTCTCTAAGACTGTGATCAACTGCAAGCAGTCGACCACAGTCTCGGGGACTACACCCAGTGGGTGCACTCAGCGTGCCCCCACCGGTTTGTGAAATCCAGTCGACCAGTCGACTGACGGAAAGATTGACATCATAAAGCCTAAGGCCGACTGCAAGCAGTCGACCTTAGCCTTGGGGACTACACCCAGCGGGTGCACTCAGCGTGCCCCCGCTAACACGGAGTTTATTCGACACACCCAGTGGGTGACTGCTATAAATTCCGGAAAAGAAAAGTTTTTGGTAGCATATCCAACAGAACAAACAGCGGTCGACTGACCTGGACATTGCTTTGGAGGGCAGAGCTGGCGTCATAAGCTGCCTGGCTCGCGTCTCGGATGGTCTTCAGCTGCTCCATCATGAGTCCCGCCTGGCGTATTGCCTCCTTCGCTACACCAGCCTAGTCCTCTGGGACGTGGTGAGTCGTGAAGAGGGAGGGCTGCTGAGCACTCGTCAGTGGATTTGCGAAGGACACCGTGTGTCGAGTGGTGTTCCCTTCCTCCACAGTCAGAGTCTCAGGCGCCGTCACATCCTGAGACACCCTACTGGCGGGTGTTTTCCGACTCTTCCTGCGTGCCAGTGGTTCTTCATCCTCGTCGTTGTCAGGAAGATTGATAACAGTATTGGGCGGAGCTGCGAAGAAGAATCAGGATCAGAGGTCGCGAGTCAGTCGACTAAAAACGGTGTTAAGAATACAGTACCTGGGTTCGAAGTTGCCGCATCCTCCATCTCGTGGTCATCGGCCCGGGCCGAGGTCTCAGAAGTAGCAGCACTACAACTCCAAAGGATCAGTCGACTAACTTCAGCGTCGACCAGAAATAAAGTTCACACAGAATAAGAAAATATGAGCAGCACGGTTACCCTGATATGGTAGGGATGGACACCTGCATCTTCAGCAAGAGTTTGATCGGCTTCGACGAGGCCGCCCTGGGCTGCTTCAGTGCCTTTTCAGTCGGCGCTGGAGAGGTGGTCCTAGGGCGCTTGGTCGACTGCGTCGCAACCCCCTTGCCACGTTCAGTCGAAGGGTCGTGGACGAGCTTCGACCGCCTTTCCGAGCGCGGTGGCACGACCTCCTCCTCCTCCTCTTCCTCGTCCTCGACGTCGTCTTCATCACCGACATCATCATCATCGTCGTCATCGTCCTCTGCGACATCCGAGTCCCATTCCTCCTCTTCCTGGCTCTCGCCTCCGCTCGCCTCGCCCTCCTCAGTCGAAGCTTGTGCCCCATTGGGCATCGAGTACAGCTCGGTGAGGGCCTAACAGATGCCCAGACAAGAATCAGTCGACCAGTCAGCAGGATTAACAGAAATGAATACGACGAGGGCGCAGCGGAGAGCAGAGCAAGTGTACCTTGTTTGAGTCGCTGTTGTGGTCGAGTGGAGGAACCCTTCTGGCTCCGCGCGGGTTGTCCTTGTTTCCGGTGACGGCCGCCATCCATCTTTCCAGAGTGACATCGTCGACTGCTTCTGGATGGACTCTAGTCTCGTCTTAGGTCCCACAGTACAACCACATGCAGTGGCTCCGGAACTGGAGAGGCTGGATGCGACGCCTGAGGAAAACCTCCAAGAGGTCCATGCCCGTCACTCCCTCCCGAACCAACTGCACCACGCGCTCCATCAACATCTTCACGTCGGCTCTCTCCTCCGGAATCAGCTTCAGAGGGGAAGGCTTGCTCACTCGGTCCATGGTGAACGGAGGGAGTCCACTCGACTGCCCTGGCGTCGACTGGACCTGGCAGTAGAACCAAGTCGACTGCCAGCCTCTAACGGACTCGGGAAAGGTCATGGGCGGGAAGGTGCTCTTATTCCTCACCTGAATCCCCAGGCCCCCGCACATTTGGACGACTCGGGTTCTCTCATCACCGGGGCTCGCCTTCTTCACGGTCTGAGATCGACACGTGAATATATGTTTGAACAAACCCCAGTGCGGTCGACAGCCCAAGAAACCCTCACACATGGACACGAACGCAGCAAGATAGGCAATGGAGTTTGGGGTAAAGTGGTGGAGCTGCGCTCCGAAGAAATTCAAGAAGCCACGAAAGAAAACACTCGGCGGCAAGGAAAACCCACGATCAACATGAGTGGCCAAAAGCACACACTCACCCTCTTCTGGCTGGGGCTGCCACTCCTTCCCCGGAAGCCTCGCAGCTCCGTGGGGGATCAAGCCCTCGTTGGCCATGTCGAGGAGGTCATTCTCCGTGATGGTCGACTGGATCCAGTCTCCTTGGACCCAGCCCTTCGGCAGGCGGGATCTGGACGAGGACCCTCCGCGGCTGGTGGATCTCCCCTTCGCCTTCTCCGACGCCGACGCCTTCTTTGCACGCTCCAGCGCCGCCGTCTTCTCCTTGGCCATGGTCGCCGGCGAGATGCGCGAAGGGAAGTGGTGCGGGGGCGAGAGCGAGCACGCTGAGCAGGGAGGAAGGAAGCAGAGAGAAGGGGAGAATGCTAAGGCGCAGCACAGAAATCCTCGCCGGGCACATTTATAAGGTCGCTTCCGAGTGGATGACAGGTGGGCCCGGTCGATCTAATCATATCTGGAACAGTTATGCAGACAGGATACGTGGCGAAAAAGGCGGCGCGGAGATCGAGGCGTCCATGCCCCGTCCCATCCGAACGCCGCGGTCCGCCCCGCTTCGCGCGCGCCCCCAAATTTCGCATCCCGCAGAATCCGCGAGCAACAAATCAGTCTGTCAGGCGCGGTGTTTCCGGCGATCCGTCGCTCGGAGATCGTCGTAGCTTGAAAGATCACTCGACGCAAAAGCAGAATGGATCAAGTCGACTGAAGTCAAGTTGTTTCCTGTCGACGAAGAGATTCTTTAGTACAGAACAGCGCACAACCAGAGCGCAAAGGTTAATCGGAAACGACATCAACTCCTTCTTCACTCGAAGCCTCAATCCATTCGGGGGCTAATGATGGGGTTATGTACCTAGGGTAGGGTCATGGACCTGATCCAAGTAACTTACCCCAGGACATCCTTAGAAGAGGTCGCCTTCCAGTCGACCAACGAGGATTCACTCGACTAGCCTGAAGGACTCGACCACGAAGACTCACTCGACCACCAGGAGGTCAAGAGGCACTCTGCACTGCAACGGCCTGTAATCAAGTAGACTTTATGATAGTAAAGGCACTTTATGTGGGGCGTTACCAGTAACGCCCCAGACTTAACTCACCTTAACCCCTCTCCTTCGTGGGCTGGCTGGGGTCCTGGCGTACTCTATATAAGCCACCCCCCTCCACAGGCAGAGGGGTTCGGCACCTTGTAGTTCATACACTCATAATCCACTCGACCGCCTCCGGGCTCCGAGACGTAGGGCTGTTACTTCCTCCGAGAAGGGCCTGAACTCGTACATCCTTTGTGCTTACAACCTCTCCATAGCTAGGACCTTGCCTCTCCATACCTACCCCCACTCTACTGTCAGGCTTAGGAACCACGACACAAGACTCAAGACTTCGGCCCGTGTCCGGATGGGACTCTCCTTTGTGTGGAAGACAAGCTTGGCGATCCGGATATTATGTTTCCTTCCTTGTAACCGACTCCATGTAAACCCTAGTCCTCTCCGGTGTCTATATAAACCGGAGAGGATGGTCCTTAGAAGGCCGATCACAATTACAATCATACCATCATAGGCTAGCTCTTAGGGTTTAGCCTCTACGATCTCGTGGTAGATCTACTCTTGTACTACTCATATCTTCAATATTAATCAAGCAAGAAGTAGGGTTTTACCTCCATCGAGAGGGCCCGAACCTGGGTAAACATTGTGTCCCTTGCTTCCTGTTACCATCAGCCTAAGACGCACAGATCGGGACCCCCTACTTGAGATCCGCCGGTTTTGACACCGACAACCGCCCCCCTCTCCTTGTCCTATTCGGACTAGGAGGGAGGGGCGTGTGGCCCAACCCTGGACACCTCTCCTCTTCTCCGTAAAGGCCCACTAAGGCCCATTAACCTCCCGGGGGGTTCCGATAACCTCCCGGTACTCCGGTAAAATCCCGATTTCACCCGGAACACTTCCGATATCCAAACATAGGCTTCCAATATATCAATCTTCATGTCTCGACCATTTCGAAACTCTTCGTCATGGCCGTGATCACATCCGGGACTCCAAACAACCTTCGGTACATCAAAACATATAAACTCATAATATAACTATCATCGTAACGTTAAGCGTGCGGACCCTACGGGTTCGAGAGCTATGTAGACATGATCGAGACACGTCTCCGGTCAATAACCAATAGCGGAACCTGGATGCTCATATTGGTTACCACATATTCTACGAAGATTTTTATCGGTCAGATCACATAACGACATACGTTGTTCCCTTTGTCATCGGTATGTTACTTGCCCGAGATTTGATCGTCAGTATCGTAATACCTAGTTCAATCTCATTACCAGCAAGTCTCTTTACTCGTTCCGTAATACATCATCCCGCAACTAACTCATTAGTTGCAATGCTTGCAAGGATTAAGTGATGTGTATTACCGAGAGGGCCCAGAGATACCTCTCCGACAATCGGAGTGACAAATCCTAATCTCGAAATACGCCAACCCAACATGTACCTTCGGAGACACCTGTAGAGTACCTTTATAATCACCCAGTTATGTTGTGATGTTTGGTAGCACACAAAGTGTTACTCCGGTAAATGGGAGTTGCATAATCTCATAGTCATAGGAACATGTATAAGTCATGAAGAAAGCAACAACAACATACTAAACGATCGTGTGCTAAGCTAACAGAATGGGTCATGTCAATCACATCATTCTACTAATGATGTGATCCCGTTAATCAAATGACAATGCATGTCTATGGCTAGGAAACATAACCATCTTTGATTAACGAGCTAGTCAAGTAGAGGCATACTAGTGACAATCTGTTTGTCTATGTATTCACACATGTATTATGTTTCCGATTAATACAATTCTAGCATGAATAATAAACATTTATCATGATATAAGGAAATAAATAATAACTTTATTATTGCCTCTAGGGCATATTTCCTTCAGTAGGGCCTCGTGAGTCCCGCGCTGGCTCACGAGTGCCCAGACACACCTCCTCCAGCCCTGGCATGCAAGCCATGTGTCAGGGCGGGGCTGTACACGCCCCGGGGGACCTCCTCAGAGGCCCCCCTCCCACGCACCAATGGAAGCACCATGCTCCGCGCTGGCCGTCGACACTGCCGAGGAGCGGCTATGCCCGTACACATGCGGAAGCACTATGCTCCACGCTGGTGATAAACAACTGAGGGCGGCCCCGTGCCGTATCAACCTCGGGGAGCCCAGACCTCAGTGTCCGGCCTCATCGCAACACCTCCCCTCGGGAGCGTCGCGTGAGGGGGCTGGGCACGGGGGCTGCGCCCGTGTCACGCCCGAGCATACGCCACCTAACCAGGTCCTCCAGACCTGGTCGTCGCGCGCCCCTCCACGAGCGGAGCCAAGGTATGAAGGTCGTTTGAACGTCAAGGGGGACTCCTGAGCATCGCGACTCAGGAGCCTCACTGGTCACGTAGCCCCTCACTCCTTGGCCCTTTCCTGGTTTTCGGTTGGGGCCAACGGCGGTTGAGGTATGCGCGGGGCCGGGCTCTGCCGACATAGAACACTAGACCTGCCCCTACGTTCCCTCCCTATTTGTTGTTTGAACGTTAAGGGAAACTCCTGAGCATCGTGACTCAGGAGCCTAACTTGTCACGTAGCCACTCACTCCTTGGTTCCGTCCTGGTTTCCGGTCGGGGCTAATGGCGGTTGAGGTATGCACGGGGCCGGGCTCTGTCGACGTAAAACATAAAGCAAATAGGAAGGAAATTGCAAGCAAATTCTGGAGCAAATATTACAAACCATAACTGTCTCGCAACACCAGACACAAATTTAAACGCCTCCACGAGGCATGGTTCGCATTGTAGGAATTAAGCAGGAGAGAAGCCATCACCCCTGGATACTGTCGTCACCCGCCAAGGACTTCACCCCCGTGGTAGCGCCACCTGTGCCGCCACTTGGGACTGCAGGACCAGCACCACTGCCTGCCATGGGCGCAGAAGCAAAGGTGCGGAACTTCCCCAGCAAGGCCACCACCTGGCCCTTCACGGCCTCCGCAGCGAGGGCGAAACGATCACTGTCCACGGGCTCTAGCAGCTCATCAAGGTCGGCGTTGGCATCACGAAGGTAGAGGTGGCTGAAGACAAGTGTAGCACTGCAGAAGAAAGAAAACGAGCCTCCGTCTCTTCCATGGGTCCGACGTCGTTCATGACTTCTTCGAGAGCTTCGACCAAGTAAGGGAGCAGCTGCGCGGGTCCCTCCTCGTCGGTAGCCAGCGGCTTCTCCACGCCATGGTCATAGAGCGTCTTCAGCGCCGCACGGGACCTCTCCTCAAGGAGTGCGAAGGCCACGCGGTCCTCTGCCAGGATCTTCGCCTTGGCGTCCACCTTGGCCTTCTCCGCCTTCACCGTCTGCTCTAGCGTCTCTAGCCGGCTGCGCTCGGCGGCCTGCGCCTCTGCTATCCGCATCAGCTCGGCGTCATGGTCCCTGACAGCGTCTTCCCGAGCCTTCATCTTGTCCTCCTCCGCTTGGCGGTCGCGAGCTTCTTCAGCGTGTTTGTCGCGCAGATCCTGCAGCTCAGCCTCCAGCACCTTGCAGCGGTCCTGGGCGGTCGTGGCGTCCTTCAGTGCCGCCTCACGAGAAGTTGCGGCTTGGGAGGCAGCCTGTCTCTCCTTCTCAGAGGCTGCCGCGACTCGCCCTAGCGTCGCTCGGACAGAAGCATCAAAGTGAAGCCAGCCAGAAACCAGCTCCAGGCGGCCGGCTGCCAGATGGGAGTCGGTGCCCTGGAGGTCTTCGCGCAGCTGGATTATCTCGGAGAGGGCACGATCCAAGACATTAGAGGAGGCAGAAGGGCCCGGAACCAGCGGTGCAGCAAGAGGGGAAGGTGGAAGCATGGCCACGGCTTGGGAGACTTGGGGCTCCTGAGCCTTGGGCACCTCGACAACGGCATCAAGTTCTGGCACCTCCGGAGCTAGCGGGGCCGTGGGGGCTGGCACCTCACCAGGGCGCTCCCCCAGGCCTCACGAGGACGACCGGGCAGGGGAGGTACGAGCGTCATCGCCTCCCTCCCCCGCGGACGAAGGAGCAGCTACGGCAGGTGAGGCGACCCTGGACGGTGTCACCACGCCCTCTTTCTTCTTCTTCTCCGCAGGAAGTGGCCTAGCCAATCAATGAAGAATGTCAAGTACCAGCCGCATAATCAAGAGCAAGGCGAAAGCACGGATACTTACTGGTCTACCATGGTGTAGTTCACCATCCTCTTGCGAAGCTTGAAGCCCGAGAGCCTCGAGACTCGGGGCATGGTCGTGGGAGCTCCAGAAGCAGAAGGAGATGCAGCGGAAGGCTTGGAAGCATCTCCAGGCGGCACCTGAGCAGGGGCAGCCTCTCGAAAGATCAGTGCTGACCTGCCCTTCCTTTGGAACACGAGCGGGCCATCAACCTCCTGGGCGGCATCAGCCTCGTCGTCATCTGGCAGGGTGCAAAGGATGTCAGACACGCGCGGGGGGGGGGGGGGGGAGGAGGTCTCCCCCGTCCCCTCGAGGGTCTCCTCAGAATCGCGCTCCTCGTCCTCTTCCTCTTCTCCTCCCTTGCGGGAGTCACCCGAGGACACGTCCACGGGCGCCGCCTCCCCCTCGACCGCGGGCAGCTCCGGTGGCACTAGGCTGCGACCATCAAAGGTGGGCATGGCCTTCACCACCCGCGCCCGATCCTCATGAAGGAACAAGGGGGCAGAGGCACCCTCCAGACCTTCCTGGTCGTCTCCAACCAAGAGGCGAAGAGCCGAGGCCAGTTCATCGTCGGCCAAGGCCACCAGATTCAGGCGGAGCTTGTCATCGGCACCCCCAAGCGTCCATAAGGGTCATGAGTGCGCCTGAAGCGAAGCCACTCGCTGCGTCAGGAATTCCCTCAGGAGTGTGGCCCCCGTCAGCTTCGCCACCTTCATCTTGCCTGGCTTCAAGTCGGCGTTCATCTTCTCCAGCACCAACTTCGCCCGGTGGTCGTCAAGCTTCGCGCGAGACCACCCCTCGTCGGGCTGGGGCATCCTCGTGGGCAGCACCAACCGAGAGTGGATGCATCTAGCGTCCATCATGACCCACTTGCTCCAGTAGTTGTCGGCCCTCTTCCCGGTCTTCGAGATCGCGTTAGTCTTGGCGTATGCAACAAAGTTGGCGCATGCCAAGGTGTGCTCGCATTTGATTCGGAGGGAGAAGAAGTGGCACAGCAGAGCCACGGACGGCATCACCCCGACATGCGCCTCACAGTAGTAGGCGAAAATCGACAAAAGGAGAACGGAGTTGGGATGGAGATGAAGGGCTTGCAACCTGTAATGACGGAGGACGGCGTAGAAGAAGTCGGAGAAGGGAGGAACCAGGCCGACAACGATGGTGTTCATGAAGAAGGGGTAGAAGGTGCTCCCTTTGGCCTCCGGCTCAGTGGAACCAGCCCGGAGTTCGCCCCCCCCCATCTCGCTGCCCTCCGCCGCCGTCATCAGGCGTGTGGCGGTGAGATTCTTCTCCGACATATTGGGGGCATCCAGGGCCGGCGAGTACCAAGCCGGTAGCGCATCAACCTTGACCTTGCGGGGCGCCATTGCTCGCTGAAAGGGAAGGGCCGGAGCAGATCTAGAGATTTCGGAAGCAAGGAAGCAAGGAAGGGGATATGGAACAAGGCAAAGGAAGGCAATGAAAGCAAGCCTTTCCCGCGCCAGTCTTTTGTTAGTCGGGCAGTTGCCTAGGCAGCATGGGGAAGCGGAGACGCCCATGTCCAATCAGTTGCCACGCGTCAACCAAGGCCGCAGGCTTTGAGGGCCCGTGGGGCTCCGCACTTGCCCCTTGGCTTTGCCGCTAAGCCAAGTCCGAGCGCGCCTTGGGCCCGAGGGCTACTGTCGGTGTTATGGATATGGGGGTATCCAGCCCTGCCTGCCTGCGGCCTGCTTCATGGCTCCACCAGCGGCCTGGTGCAGGCCATCTTCGTCAACCAAACACTCAAGACCCTCGCGGGCCGGACGACGCACGACCTCGTCAGGAGCGGCCTCGCCAGGCAGGCTCGCGAGGGAGGCGGAGAGATCAAGGCACAGGGTACCTCGCGAGGTTCCCATGATGCAAGCAATGACAACCAAGGCCAGGCAGGCGCCAGGCGAGCGCCAACGCGCGTAGTGTACTAGTTTCCCCTTCGGTGCTAAGGGGGCAAGCGCATGCATAGAGTACCAAGGCATCAGGCAAAGGTTTCCATATCGGTGCAACAAGACCAGGACCAGTAGGACGGCAAGATGGAGGTCATCGTGGAGCCCAAGACGGCATCATCACCAGAGCCTTTGGCAGGTGAAAACCACCTTTAGTCAGGATACCCTGTATTGGCTGCCCCCTTTCAAATCCCGCCTTTGTGGAATCCCTTCCCGCTCAATATTTGGGAAGAGGACCAGGGCCTCTATAAATAGGACTAGCAACCACCATAGAAGGGGAGGCAAAGACAAACTGAGAGATCCACTCAGACTAGAACCACCCACAGAGCACAAGAACACCTCACCTCAGGAGGCTGTTCTTCCTCTTGTAATGTTCATCATCAGTCCGAGAGGCAGTCCACCACACCACACACTGGAGTAGGGTATTACACCACAATGGTGGCCTGAACCAGTATAAACCTCGTGTCTCTTGTGCTGTGATTTCGTTTAGCTAAGCCTAGGGATCGCGACGAGGCAGAGAGAGTGAGATTCGATAGGGGGGAAATCTTCGCGCGCACCCCAGTGTTCGAGCCTTAAGGGTTTGGCCGGAACCCGATATCCGACAAGCTTGTGCTGGCGGATTAGATTCAAGAGGAGGCAACATGTGGTGCACACCGAAAGTACGACTATGTCAGGACCCCGATCCTAAGTCACACCGATCTAGCATGTAACACATCATATCACTTTGCGTCCTCACGCACGGTATTCCCACGGGTGCCACCTTACCTGGCCCGGGACCGTTTGCGCCTTTTGGCTCACGTATATGATAGTGCCACTAGCATCCATATGACAAAGAACCCAGGCTGACATGGCTAGTCGTGGACCCAAAGTGGCACTAACTTACAGGGACAGGCATACATGACCCAACAATGAATGTGTCGGTCATCAGCGAGTGAATCCGGGCTGTAGCAACTGGGCTAGCAGGACTCTGGTAAACCGGGCTGTAGCAGGCTAGCAGGACTCCGGTAGACACCGCGTGACATTTCCCCGAAGGGACAGACACAGGAACGAAGAAGGACACATGCCGGTCAGCCTAAGTGTTCCGGAGCAGTAGCAAGCTACCAAGGCTCAGTGGAAGCACTAGGAGACATTTCCCGGTAAGAGAGGCTACCAAGGATAAACAACTAGGTTGTCAGATCCCACACATACCAAGCATTTCAATAACATACACACAATATGCTCGATATGTGCAAATACAACATGGCATCACAACATGACTCTACGACTCAAGTATTCTATTCAATAGGCTCCGAGGAGCGAGATATTACAATCATGGGTCTCATGACCCAACAATCAGAGCATACAAGTCAAAGCACATGCGGAAGCTTAACATGTCTGAGTACAGACATCTACAAATGAAAAAGGCTGAGAAGCCTGACTATCTACCAGATCCTGCCGAGGGCACAAGATCGTAGCTGAGGTAACAAGCTAAACGTCGAAGTCCACACGGAATTACTAGTGAGATGGAAGTCTCTGCAAAAACATAAAATAGGCAAACATGAGTACAAATGTACCCAGCAAGACTTACATCAGAACTAACTACATATGCATCAATATCAACAAAGAGGATGGTGGGGTTTAACTGCAGGAAGCCAGCTTTGACTCAGTGGCTATCCTGAACTACGACTGCAAGTAACTCTTTTGAGGTGGCGCACACGAGTCCACATATTCACCATATCAATACACCACTATGGATCCGCTCCCGTCTCCCTACGAGAACGCCATCCATAGCACTCACGCTTATCTTGCATATTTTAGAGTATCCACTTTCACTTGTCTATGAACTGTATAGGCAACCCAGAAGTCCTTACCGCGGACACGGCTATTCGAATAGATCATATTAACCCTGCAGGGGTGTACTTCTTCACACACGCTCTCACCACTTACCACCGTTTACACGACATGTACTCGGCAACCTTCAAGCGGAAGCCCAGCGAGGGTGTCGGCCACGAGCTGACTAACCACACAAGTCTCTCGTCCAGGTTTATCACCTATTCGGGTTCCATCCGCAAGGAGATCCGGCCGGGGTGTCGCTCATGGCCCCAAATGATGTGTGCAGGGTTCCCAAGCCCACCTCGACGGGTGGATCTACGCTTGGTACACCGTGCCATGGTGCCTAGTCTGTCCCAAGCCCACCTGTACCGGGTGCCACTTGGTAGACTACTAACACTACCTACAAACACCAGAATCTAGTTGCAACTCCTGGACAGAGATCAAGTTGATTAATAAGCCGAGAGAGTCAATTAAGGATCCCAATGTGTGGTACTAGCTGTTCATGGATCACAAACACAGAACTCAGTTCCTGAGGACGGCTGCAATGAGACAACCCACCATGTAGTCCTACATGGCCTCTCACCGCTACCTTTACCAAATTGTGTTCACACACTTAGCTCTCAACAGTAGGACATGTTCACCACATTCCAATTCATCCCCGATGAATCAGACCTGACACAACTCTAAGCAATAGCAAGCATGACAAACAAGCATGAATGAGTAGGCACATCAGGGCTCAAACAACTCCTACTCATGCTAGTGGGTTTCATCTAGTTACTGTGGCAATGACAGGTCATGCAGAGGAAAGGGGTTCAACTACCGCAGCATGTAACAGTTGAATCGTTGTTGTCCTAATGCAGTAAAAGAGAGCAGGAGCGAGAGAGTGGGATTGTATCAGAATGAACAAGGGGGTTTTGCTTGCCTGGCACTTCTGAAGATAGTATAGTTCTTCATCGGTGTCATCGATCACATCGTCGATACGTCGTCTACTGAGAGGGACCAAACACCGACAAACAAGGAAGAACACAATCAATGCAATGCACAATATGATGCATGATCATGACATGGTAATATGAGTGTGTTGGACTAATGCAACTAAAACATGTTAAATGAAGTTGATTTGAATCAAAGATTCAAATTCAAACTCCACATGTGGTTATTTAAATGCCATTCCTTTCATTTGTCCTAAAAAGTAGTGATAAGTTATTTTAACATGCATGAAAATGGTACAGATGGATAGATTGGATTTTTCTGATCAATTTTCATATATAATTTGTCTCATTTGGAGTTACGGATGATTTTATATAATTTTTAGAAGTTTTGGATATTTTCTGAAATTTATAAATCATTTCTGATTTATTTTAATTCCAGAAAATACTTTCTGCGTCAGCACTGCGTCATGCTGATGTCAGCTGGTCAACAGAGTCGGCCAGGTCAAACCTGACGTGTGGGGGCCACACGTTAGTGACACAGGGCTGTTTAGGTCGCTGACATGTGGGACCAGTCAACGCCGACTTGGCCGAAGTCAAACTGACACGTGGGGTCCGCAAGATTAACACTAATCTAAACAGGAAATAAGCTGGAGTTATTTAGGGAGTGGGGTCAATGTGTCAGTGGCTTAGGGGGTTGGTTAGCGGGGTGATTAGGCCCTAATGGCCGGTTACGTCGACGGTTAGCCGCCGGCGACCATAGCCGGCGGCGGAGGTACTCCGGCCGGCCGATTCCGGCGGCCGTTCGAAGCGCGGCTAGGCTCTTTTGAAAGCCCACATGGAGGCGTGTCGAGTGGTGCAAGTGGCAGCTGCAGGGGAGGGTTGTAGCGTCGCCGACGTCGAGGTGGGCGGCGGCGGCGCTCGGGCACATGCGGGCAGCGGCGCTACGGGGCACGGGCGGGCTAGAAAAAAGGCTAGGCGGCCTCCCGGAGGCACGAGGAGCTTGTTGCCGTTCTTGGCAACGACATAAGCCGGCTGCAAAGGTGGCGCACAACAAGGCAGGCAGCGGCGAGGCTCGGCCATGGCGGCGGTGTTAGCTTGAGGTCGAGCGGAGCAACGGGGTTAGGGGGAGGGGGAAGAGGAGCTCACGGCGATGCGGCATGGTAGGTCAGCGGCCTTGGGGACGCTCTGGATGAGGCGAATCCGTCGACGATGTCCGACGGCAGATGCGGTGGTGGCGAGCATGGAGGCGTCCCTTCAGGGCGTCCGGGCTCACGGGATTCATCGCAGAGGTGCACGGCAGAGAGGCGGAGCTCGTGGGCTAGCTGGCTGAGCATGGAGGGGTTGGTGGCCATGGTGAACAACGACGGTGGCGACGGGCTCTGCTCGGGTGTGCTCGGGAGAGGGAGCAGAGGATGAGGGAGAGAGCAGAGAGGGAGGGAGAGGAGCGAGGGGGTCGCGTGGCATCGCCAGACACGAGGGGAAGAAGGAGGCGGCAAGCAGGAGCTAGCGCAGCTCGGCTGTGCGCTCTCCACGCAGCCGCCTCGCCTTCTGGCAGAAGGTTGAAGAAAGGCGCTGTGCTGGCTGGGCTGCACAGTGTTGGGCCGGCTGGAGCGCCAGGTAAGTTGGCCCAGGTAACTCTCTCTCTCTTCGTTTCCTATTTTAATTACTGTTTTCTACTTTTCCGCAACTTTGTGGATTTATTAAAAATACTAAATCAATCCCAAAAATCATGCAACTACTCATGACCACTGTTGGAAATATATCCTACAGTAAACATTTCAGTTTGGGATTATTTGAGCATTTAAATTATTTTATAGCATTTAAATGCCCAAATGCAAATACTATATGATTTAATTCAATAATCCAGAATGGCCTAGAAAAATATGCACCATTTTTTGGGAGAGGTTCTAGACCAATCCAAAAATAATGAACTTTTCTGAAGAGCATTTTGGGTTCATTGAGAATATTTTTATTTGAACCTAGTTGATTTGATCTGGTGCTATGGTTTGAGCAATCCCCATTTCAAGTTTCAAAAGAATTTAAACATGATGCAACAGACAAGTGCTAGCGTAGTGCAAGGTAAGGCTAGGGATGTGACAACTCACCCCCACTAAACAAGAATCTCGTCTCGAGATTCAAGCGTAGGGTAAGATGAAGGGGAAACGCAAACTAGTATAATCTTCACGATCCAGGGTGCACTTCATAAGAGCGTTGATTCGATCACCATCATTGTATCGAAGTCGTGCTCTGAGAACTCCAACTAACATGACAACGAGAGGGAAAGAAAGACTCTAGAAGGATCGATCTTATCGAAGGTCGAACAACTTAGGATCAACTCATGGAATGAGACATAGCAACATCTATCGAGCTGAGACACGAAGCATACATCTGAAGGGATGGAGTGAAACGGATGACGAAGGTTCACTAGGTAGGCAACAATTCCACACTTAAGAGGGTGGTGAACGGTTGTCAACGTAGCGAGGAGTTGAGTTGCCATGATACCACAACGATGCACCTTAGGGAAGGTGACTCATAGAAATATCCCCTTAAGTGGCAAAAAGAATTACCTTTGATTTAGAGATCATTGAAACTCTTTATACCAGCCTAAGGCAATTCTCGAGTGATCGTTTAGAGGGGTTCGGTAGAATGGCATACCCGGATTAGAATGGATGATGTTGGTTACCTTGTTGAAAACAACACAAGGGATGATTTTAGTAACTGTGGAGAAGCTCAACAGTAGAGAGTGAGTCCACTGTTTGAAAAGTTATAGCATAACCGAGGAAGCTGAGAGCAATCCCAGTTAGCGCTGATGATAACACCTAGCGCTTCTGCGTGCCCTCAAGAACTTGAGCATTTCCATATTCATCAAGGTTTTACCAATATCCGTGTCAAGGATCCTGGCAACACAACTTACTACCATGATGAATGGTGATGGAGGATGCAGATGCAAAGGAAGATAACAACTTCTCAGATTTCACCTTGGCGGGGCCAAGGAAACAAAATCTGGATGATCGACCGAGAGACATTTAGCACTCTACTTCTAATGTTCTCCTTGATGTGCTAGCATACCCATTTATTGAAATGGCTTGGTATCCGGAACATCAAGTAATAGGTCAGACTTATGGGAAGCTCAAGAATCCATAAGAAATAACTACGGAAGTAAATCCTGCAAAATCCTTATGGGAAGGTGGCCAACTTCTTCAATCAAGATACTACAATTATAGGTCTTCCGGCTGGGTGTGTTGGCCACGACATCCACTTACTGGGTTACAGAGAGACCAATATTATAGCTCTTGGGAAACGTTCCAACCATCATATCTGCCTGAGATACAGATCTGGTTGGTGTCAGGATATTCCAGACGCATCAAGTCTAGAAAGGAAAATGAAAGTTTGCAACACAATCGACGAGACGATGTTGCGAGATTCTCGGGAAATGGACTACGAAAGCAAGCTCCAAAACATGAGCTGGTTCTACTACAAACATGTGAACACGTTGTCCGAGACAAGCATGACCACATAGTAGTCTTATAATAAAACACTACGGAGTTCTGGTAGGGAACCATCATCGAGGATAACGAAGTCCTAACATAAGTCATGATTCTTAAGAAGGAGCTTCTTCTCCCTGAACAAATCAATCAGTGGCTTGGTGTGCTAGGGATACGTAAGGAATGAAGATGATCAGTCTATCAGACCATAGAATACTTTACACATGCATGACTGACTTGGGATGATTCTGGAGGAAGCAAAACTAACTTTCTCGAATTCACGGCGACAACTTGCACCAATTGCACATGAATTAGAGGAATCCACTTCTTTCATCCAAGCATATCCTTCATGAACGGAACACGAAGATAATGCTTACACAAGTTTCCAACACTAGCCTGATGTTCATCATGAATTATGGAGGAGATAAAATGCTGCTGATGGGCTCAACAACAATTCATCTAAGTTTCCATATAAATGGAATACCACAATTATGTGAACAAGGCAATAGCATTGGTCAGACTCAAAGATATAATGGTGTATGCTCGAGGAAACAACCACGAGTAAGACAACATTACGAATATCGTTGGTTCTGATTTGATTTGGGGATAGCCCACACTCAAATCAAAGTTTTGACAAGATAATAGGTCCAACAACTGATCACAGGGACCAATCGATGAAGACATCATCTTTCTTCAACATACATACAAGATATCCCTTAATATGAACTAACTCGGAGAAGCCTTTATCTTCCAACTCTCCAAGTTGTTGTTTAGCTTAACCAACTAGCTCAGGGGTATCCAACACGGATTCTTGGAGAAATGGTGGTTTACAGGAATAAACCAACTTGATCACGAACTCAACATAAAGGTCAGGGGACAACCTGGTAATACTTCCGAGAAGATATTCGGGAAATCACGAACCACCGATATGTTACTAAGCTCGAGAACAATCTTGCTTTTCAGGGCAAGACGATATGATCAAAAGAGCGAGGGATTAGCACAATCCTAACTCATTGATCGAAGAGTGCACCTTGGAAGATGGACTAGGTAGCACGATAAACCCTAGGGTGATGATTCAATAATCAACACGCTAAGGATAATTATTGTCCATTAACTACCAAGCAACGGGGTTGCTAGGAGTATTGAGTTCACACATCATGATTCACTTGTCGGCACTCCGGCTGCAACAACACGGAACCGAGGAATGAAAAAGGATGGCGAGAAGTATCACTACGTCAAGAATTCACAAGAGGTGGTGCAATTCTCATGAAAATCCTGACATAAAGAAGGTAATACTTCAAGGTAGAACAGACCAGAAGCTGGATTGCATTTGATCTACGGGATACAACTGCTTTGACCCAATCCTAGATATGGATGAGGTACTGGAGTTTGTTTCTCCTAGTCATTCCGGAATAGAATGGCTTGACGGACCACAAGAGTGACAGGCATCGATGAACAAATGCACGCATACTCTTGACTATCAACTAATAGACGAGGGTCAGAATACAACTAAAGAGGGACAACTCAAAGGAACATATGACTTTCTGAGTTGTGGATGCATAGGTTAGTATGTCGAGTCAAATTCAACATATTTCTTTCGAATAACCCATGCAAAAAGGTAGAACTGGCAGAGTCATGATATAGAATGGAGAACTCATCAAGAGCACTCTGGTTGTGATCTTTTGATCCAACAAACTTCTGCCATAAAGTGGTTCATGGTATTTGGAAGAAGGAAATACCACGAACTTCGAGGACTATTGCAAAGGTTACTAATTTCCTAAAGGAACTAGCAAACACTAACAACATGAAGTAGGTAGAGTGAATCTCGGGTCAGAAGCCCAAGAATAGAAAAGCTACTAACTAAATGGCATCACGGGATGCTTTCGAGAATGATGGCCAGGATCATCACACTGGAACACAAAACATGGCTAGATTACTAGGTGATACTCTAGACATCTAGGGTCATAATAATAGCTCCAACATATACATCGAGGCAATAGAGTACCTCAACTCATCGTTTAGTGTGGTTAACCTGGCCAGAAAGGTCATCGAAAACAGAGGGAAAGGATTTTGCAATTGCATCAGATTATTTAGAAACCTGGAATGACTCGGATAGCATAACGGCTGTAAATGCTCAAAAAGATTTAAGACATGCTACAAAAATGGTGGCATAACCACTCGATCATCATAATATCAAGGTTCCAAGATCAACTATGAACACACGGAGGTAGTAGAAACTGAGCAGAGGCTTAAATCCAACAATCTTACAAGTCTACAGAGTAGTAACACGTGATCCTGATAGAAAGAGGAGATAGCCTAGATCCTTAACCCCGTAGGAAAAGTAAGATGACTCAGATCAGAGGGCGTAAGGTATAAGGAGTAAAAAGAGCCTTACGTTCCATCCCACAATCAATTCCCTTATATAACTAAAGAATTTCCAGACTCAACTTCGACCAGTTTGGCTTGGTAATCCTACAGGCAGTCAAGCTCTGAACCAAAGCTGTCAGGACCTCGATCCTAAGTCACGCCGATCTAGCATGTAACACATCATATCACTTTGCGGCCTCACGCACGGTATTCCCACGGGTGCCACCTTACCTGGCCCGGGACCGTTTGCGCCTTTTGGCTCACGTATATGATAGTGCCGCTAGCATCCATATGACAAAGAACCCGGGCTGACATGGCTAGTCGTGAACCCAAAGTGGCACTAACTTACAAGGACAGACATACATGACCCAACAACGAACGTGTCAGTCATCAGCGAGTGAATCCGGGCTGTAGCAACTGGGCTAGTAGTACTCTGGTAAACCGGGCTATAGCAGGCTAGTAGGACTCCGGTAGACACCACGTGACATTTCCCCGAAGGGACAGACACAGGAACGAAGAAGGACACATGCCGGTCAGCCTAAACTGTTCCGGATCAGTAGCAAGCTACCAAGGCTCAGTGGAAGCACTAGGAGACATTTCCCGGTAAGAGAGGCTACCAAGGATGAACAACTAGGTTGTCAGATCCCACACATACCAAGCATTTCAATAACATACACACAATATGCTCGATATGTGCAAATACAACATGGCATCACAACATGACTCTACGACTCAAGTATTCTATTCAATAGGCTCCGAGGAGCGAGATATTACAATCATGGGTCTCATGACCCAACAATCAGAGCATACAAGTCAAAGCACATGCGGAAGCTTAACATGTCGGAGTACAGACATCTACAAATGAAAAAGGCTGAGAAGCCTGACTATCTACCAGATCCTGCCGAGGGCACAAGATCATAGCTGAGGTAACAAGCTAAACGTCGAAGTCCACACGGAATTACTAGTGAGACGGAAGTCTCTGCAAAAACATAAAATAGGCAAACATGAGTACAAATGTACCCAGCAAGACTTACATCAGAACTAACTACATATGCATCAGTATCAACAAAGGGGATGGTGGGGTTTAACTGCAGGAAGCCAGCTTTGACTCAGTGGCTATCCTGAACTACGACTGCAAGTAACTCTTTTGAGGTGGCGCACACGAGTCCACATATTCACCATATCAATACACCACTATGGATCCGCTCCCGTCTCCCTACGAGAACGCCATCCATAGCACTCACGCTTATCTTGCGTATTTTAGAGTATCCACTTTCACTTGTCTATGAACTGTATAGGCCACCCAGAAGTCCTTTACCGCGGACACGACTATTCGAATAGATCATATTAACCCTGCAGGGGTGTACTTCTTCACACACGCTCTCACCACTTACCACCGTTTACACGACATGTACTCGGCAACCTTCAAGCGGAAGCCCAGCGAGGGTGTCGGCCACGACCTGACTAACCACACAAGTCTCTCGTCCAGGTTTATCGCCTATTCGGGTTCCATCCGCAAGGAGATCCGGCCGGGGTGTCGCTCACGGCCCCAAAACGATGTGTGCAAGGTTCCCAAGCCCACCTCGATGGGTGGATCTACGCTTGGTACACCGTGCCATGGTGCCTAGTCTGTCCCAAGCCCACTGAGGGAGTCCTGGACTAGGGGGTGTCCGGATAGCCGAACTATCATCATCGGCCGGACTCCAAGACTATGAAGATACAAGATTGAAGACTTCGTCCCGTGTCCGGATGGGACTTTCCTTGGTGTGGAAGGCAAGCTTGGCGATACGGATATGTAGATCTCCTACCATTGTAACCGACTCTATGTAACCCTAGCCCTCTTCGGTGTCTATATAAACCGGATGGCTTTAGTCCATAGGACGAACAACAATCATACCATAGGCTAGCTTCTAGGGTTTAGCCTCCTTGATCTCGTGGTAGATCCACTCTTGTAACACACATCATCAATATTAATCAAGCAGGACGTAGGGTTTTACCTCCCTTGTCTCCTGTTACCATCCGCCTAGATGCACAGTTCGGGACCCCCTACCCGAGATCCGCCGGTTTTGACACCGACATTGGTGCTTTCATTGAGAGTTCCTCTGTGTCGTCACCGATAGGCTCGATGGCTTCTTCGACCATCATCAATGATGCAGTCCAGGGTGAGACCTTTCTCCCCGGACAGATCTTCGTATTCGGTGGCTTTGCACTGCGGGCCAATTCGCTTGGCCGTCTGGAGCAGATCGAAAGCTACGCCCCTGGCCGTTAGGTCAGATTTGGAGGTTTGAACTTCACGGCTAACATCCGCGGGGACTTGATCCTCGATGGATTCGAGCCACAGCCGAGCGTGCCGCATTGTCACGGCGAGCATGATTTAGCTCCGCAGCCGGACAGTACCCTGGAGGCCACACTCGAACCCGCTCCGATCTTTAATTCGGAGCCGGCTGCGCAGATCGAGGACGGATGGCTAGACACCGCCTCGAGGGCTGCAACCTCTACGGCGATAGAGCCGAACACTAACCTTGTCCCTCATAAAGCTCGTGACTCCGAGATGCCGGACTCCTCGCCGGACTCTGAACCTCCCGCGCCCCCTCCGACCGAATCTGATTGGGCGCCGATCATGGAGTTCACCGCAGCGGACATCTTTCAACACTCACCTTTCGGCGACATCTTGAGTTTGCTAAAGTATCTCTCGTTATCAGGAGAGCCCTGGCCGGACTGCGGTCAGGACGGTTGGGATGCGGACGACGAAGAAATTCAAAGCCCACCCACCACCCACTTGGTAGCCGCTGTCGACGATCTAACCGACATGCTAGACTACGACTCCGAAGACATCGACGGTATGGACGACGATGCCGGAGACGACCAAGAACCAGTGCCCACCGGGCACTGGAAAGCCACCTCATCATATGACATATACATGGTGGATATCCCAAAGGATGGGAATGGCGAAGGAACAGCGGAGGATGACCCCTCCAAGAAACAGCCCAAGCGCCGGCGTCAGCGGCGCTGCTCTAAATCCCGCCACAGCAAGAATGAAGATTCCGGCACCGGAGATAATAATACACCGGACAATTCCGAAGACAACCCACTACAGAAAAATCCAGCGCAGGAGGACGGAGACGCCAGCCCTCATGAGAGAGCGGAAGAAGAAGAGGTAGAGGATTATATGCCTCCCTCCGGAGACGAGGCAAGCCTCGACGATGATGAATTCGTCGCGCCTGAGGATCTCGTCGAACAAGAGCGTTTTAAACGCTGGCTTATGGCCACGACAAATAGCCTCAAGAAAAAGCAGCAACAACTTAGAGCTGATCAAGATCTGCTAGCCGACAGATGGACCGAAGTCCTCGCGGCCGAAGAGCATGAGCTCGAACGCCCCTCCAAAAGCTACCCTAAACGCAAACTGCTCCCCCGATTAGAGGAGGAAGAATATGAACCCGCATCACCAGGAGACAATACGGCTGACCGACCACCCCGTGGTCGCGACAGAGAGGCCTCTAGGCCCTTCACTAGACCCGTACCCCGGCATCGCTCGAAAAGCACAAGGCCACAGGGGAACGCTCCGGACTTGCGAGATATATTGGAGGATAAGGCAAGACAATCAAGATCGATCTATGGATCGCGTGGGCGCCCCACGGTACGTGACGACAACCGTCACGCCGAACACAGTAAGTCCGGCCGGGCCGAACAAAACAAACAAAGCTCTTTTGAGCTCCATCGTGATATCGCCCAGTACAGAGGCGCCGCACACCCACAATGCTTCACAGATGAAGTATTGGATCATCAAATCCCCGAAGGGTTTAAACCCGTGAATATCGAATCTTATGATGGCACAACAGACCCCGCGGTTTGGATCGAAGACTATCTTCTTCACATCCACATGGCCCGCGGTGACGATCTTCACGCCATCAAATATCTCCCCCTCAAGCTTAAAGGACCAGCCCGACATTGGCTTAACAGCTTGCTAGCAGAGTCAATTGGGAGTTAGGAAGACTTGGAAGCCGCATTCCTCGATAACTTCCAAGGCATGTATGTGCGACCACCAGACGCTGATGACCTAAGCCACATAATTCAGCAGCCAGACGAATCGGCCAGACAATTATGGACACGGTTCTTAACCAAGAAAAACCAAATCGTTGACTGTCCGGATGCGGAGGCCCTCGCGGCCTTCAAGCATAACATCCGCGACGAGTGGCTTGCCCGGCACCTGGGACAGGAAAAGCCGAAATCCATGGCAGCCCTCACATCACTCATGACCCGCTTCTGCGCGGGTGAGGACAGCTGGTAGCACGCAGCAACAACCTCAGCAAAAATTCTGGCAGTCCAGATTTCAAGGACCGAAATGGCAGGTCGCGTCGTAACAAAAACAAGCGCCGCATCAACGGCGACAATAGTGAGGATACGGCAATCAATGCCGGATTCAGAGGCTCTAAACCCGGTCAGCGGAAAAAGCCATTCAAAAGAACTACTCCGGGTCTGTCCAATTTGGACCGAATACTCGACCGCTCGTGCCAGATACACGGCACCCCCGAAAAACCAGCCAACCACACCAACAGGGACTGTTGGGTATTCAAGTAGGCGGGCAAGTTAATTGCCGAAAACAATGACAAGGGGCTGCATAGCAATGACGAGGAAGAGACCCGACCACCGAACAATAGAGGACAGAAGGGTTTCCCCCCATAGGTGCGGACGGTGAACATTATATACGCAACGCACATACCCAAAAGGGAGCGGAAGAGTGCACTCAGGGATGTATACGCGATGGAGTCAGTTGCCCCGAAGTTCAATCCATGGTCCTCCTGCCCGATCACTTTTGACCGAAGGGACCACCCCACCAGCATCCGCCACGGCGGATTCGCTGCATTGCTCCTAGACCCAATCGTCGATGGATTTCACCTCACCAGAGTCCTGATGGACGGCGGCAGCAGCCCGAACCTGCTTTATCAGGATAGAGTACGCAAAATGGGCATAGACCCCTCAAGGATTAAACCTACCAAGACGACCTTTAAAGGCGTCATACCAGGTGTAGAAGCCAATTGTACAGGCTCAGTTACATTGGAAGTGGTCTTTGGATCCCCGGATAACTTCCAGAGCGAGGAGTTAATCTTTGACATAGTTCCGTTCTGCAGCGGCTATCATGCCCTGCGCGGACGTACCGCGTTTGCAAAGTTCAACGCGGTGCCGCACTACGCATACCTCAAGCTCAAGATGCCAGGCCCTCGAGGAGACATCATGGTCAACGGAAACACTGAACGTTCTCTCCGAACGGAGGAACATACAGCGGCTCTCACGGCAGAAGTACAATGCAGCCTCTTAAGGCAATTCTCGAGTATGAAGCGGACGGACATAGCTAAGTGCGCCCGGAGTAACCTACAACAAGACCACCTGGCATGATCCGAGCACGCGTAGCAGTGCGGCCCCAACCCCAGCCCCTATAAAACGTCAAAACAGGTCCTTCACATACACCATTACGCCCTGAAGATACCATGGGCATGGGGAGAGGGGCACGACCACGATAAGCCCAGACTGCGGCTCAACAACACCAGGGGCTCTCAAGTGTGTCGTTCTTTTTTTCTTTTTTCCTTTTATTTTTTACCCACAGGACTCCGTTCGTCAGAGGCCCTGTCCGGCAGCAGACCTGCCGAACTCACGATGCAACAGCCAGGGAAGGATAAAGGCTACAACGAATATACAGGTGGTCTCCCTTACGAGCATTTTTTATACACCACTCCGCAGCCTACCCCTGGAGGGGGACATGTTTAACAGTCCCGTCCCTTTCTTATCGCACTATTTGTATCGTTCTGCATTCATAGCAGCACTTCTTGAATAAAACAATGCAACACTGTTTTGCTTATAATTGCATTTCTTTTTTATACATATGTTCATTTACGACATGTCGCATCCGTACACTTTGGTACGGTTAAAACACACCAGGGGCTTATGTTTCCCACATCATGGTGTGATAAGTCCGAACACTTTCACAAGTGCGGCACCTCGAACTTATAGCATTATATGCATCGGCTCTGAATCATGTCTTGGGTCAATAGTTGGGTTTGCCCGGCTCCCATGTTTTGGTACCTTACGTTCCGTTGTATCGGCTAAGGTAGCACTGGGAGAACCACTGTGATTGTGCCCCAGTTGAGCTGGGTTAACGCCTCAGTGGAGAAAGCTAGAACTGACCGTCATGATGAGGCGAGAGCCGGTTGCTGTTCGAGAGGTTTTTTGTGAGTCCTTAAAGACTTATGCCGCTTAGAGCGAGGAGCCGGATCTTGTCCGGCCTAGGCGTGGATAGCGCCCCAAATTCGGCCTTCCGAAGACTAGGGGCTTCACCGAAATTTAAAATTATAGAATTCTATGGCTAAGTGAGAGTGTTCAAGCATTATAAGTCCGGTTGCCTTGTTCGCTGTGTTGAGCGCCTCCCTAGATGGACCCAAAAATGGGAACAAGAGTGCTCAAGTTTATCCCGAACACCCCAGCACTCGTGGCATGGGGCTGAAGACGACGACTTGCCATCTCTCAGATTTGATAAACAGCCGCACAGAAGGTAATATTTTCAATTAACAAGCGTTGCTTAGTGCATATGAACTAAGTTTTCAGCGCACAGGATAACAAAATGCGAGTCTACTCAAATATTACATCTTTGCAGCACTCACCCGCAATAGTGTGGGCGCCCTTCAGCACACTCTTATAATACATCTCGGGCGTGCGATGCTCCTTGCCCTCTGGTGGCGGGTCCGTCACGAGTTTCTGGGCATCCATCTTGCCCCAGTGCACCTTTGCGTGGGCAAGGGCCCGACGGGCACCTTCAATACAGGCGGAGTGCTTGATGACTTCAACCCACGAGCATGCATCCACCAGCCACCGCACCAGACCGAAGTAGCTCCCAGGCATGGCCTCCTTAGGCCACAGCCGAACTATGAGGCCCCTCATGGCCAGTTCGGGCCGCCTTGTGGAGCTCGACCAGCTGCTTCAGCTGGTCGCTAAGGGGCACGGAATGTCCAGCCTCAGCATACCGAGACCAGAAGACCTTCTCCGTCGAGCTCCCCTCCTCGGCCCGGTAGAAAGCGACTGCATCGGACACGCTGCGAGGAAGATCTGCGAACGCTCCTGGAGAGCTCCGAATTCGGGTAAGCAACAGGTAATTAACACTCACATGCTTACTTTGCATGAAAAATGCCTTATCCGCTGCTATTTTCTTTACCGCCTCGATCTCCTGGAGGGCCTTGTAGGCTTCGGCCTTAGCGGCTTTGGCACTCTCAAGAGCCGTTGCAAGCTCAGACTCTCGAGTCTTCGAGTCACACTCCAGGCTCTCATGTTTTTTCACGAGATCTTGGAGCTCTTGCTGTACCTCCGCCACCCGCGCCTCCTGCTTCTCTCGCTCGGTGCACTCCGCAGCCGCATTGCGTTCGGCCGCGGCCACCGCCTCTTTCAGGGTCGCCACCTCGTTCGTGGCCCCTGCAATACCCACGTTATCCTTGTCATTCTTTTTTGCAACCAAAATCCTTTTCTGTAAGGTACAATTTTAATAAGGTGTTACTCACCTTCCTTGTCCTCGAGCTGCTTCTTGGCATGGCCGAGCTTGTTCTCGGACCGCTCAAGGCTTTCCTTCAAAGTATTGACCTCCGCAGTTAGTGCGGCAGAGGTCAGCAGTGCAGCCTGCAATCCAATATTGACATATTTTTTATGACTCCTGCGTATATCTTTTTAGATCCTCAGTCTGACTTTTCTTTCCGAACACCGAACCGAGCATCAGGGGCTACTGTCTATGTGGTACCATTTTATATATATCGGAATTCTTACCTCAAAGCCTGTTAGAAGGCTGCTGCAGGCTTCGGTCAGCCCGCTCTTGGCGAGCTGAACCTTCTGAATCACCGCACTCATAACAGTGCGGTGCTCCTCTTCAATGGAGGCGCCATTGAGCGCCTCCAGCAAGTTATCCGGCGCCTCCGGCTGGACGGAGGCTTCTGGCGTCGCGGTCTTGCCCTTCTTACGAAGGGGTCGCCCGCCGGACTCCGGAGCCACTGTGGGTTCCGGGGCCGAGTCCGGTGCAAAGTCCGGGAGGTTTTCCTGTGACACCTCCGAGGCCTCCTCCTCCTGGTGGGTCCCTTCCTGGGATCCCACCTCGGCATCGTCTGCGTCACGGGGGGTGGAGGTAGTCGGAAGAGAATCCATATCCGACGCACCTAAGGACCCGCTCGACGAAGCGGGAAGATCATCCTTGGGCGGACTGCAGGGTTGTATGCGGCATTAGAAAGACATTATGTGGCGAAAAAGAAAAACCTTGAAGTTATTCGGGAGTCCGGATACTTACGATCTCGCCAGGGGCTTGGCCCTTGGAGGCCAGTCCTCGTCGTCGTCACTAGCGTTGGCAGAGCAGTCCGGAGGAAGAGTTTTTCCCTTCTTGGACCCTTCAGCCTCCCTTGTTGGGGAGGCCTTCCTTTTCTTCCCTCCCCCCGCTGGGGGAGAGGCTTTCTTCTTCTCCTCCTCCCCTTGGTAGGAGGAGTCGGCCTCGGATTCATCATCCGATAGCACCTGAAAACGGGAACTCTTCCGAGTCCCCGCGGCCTTCTTCTCCGGCACCACGTGGGGTGCCGGAGCCAGCAGCCCGTTTAAGCGGACGTCCGCTGGGTCCTCTGGCAATGGGGCCGGACAGATGGTCTGTTCGGCCTTCGCCAGCCAGTCCTGTCAAAGGTAAAGGGAGTTTAGACCGCGCATAGAGTCAAACTATGGAAAACAAGCATTCCGTAAAGGACAAAATCACTTACCTCGTCAGCCGGACGCTGCGAGATGAATCATCGATCTTCGGTAGCGGATGCGGGAGCCTCGGCACCCTTGAACAGCACCTTCCAGACATCTTCGTACGTAGTGTCGAAGAGTCCGCTCAGAGTCTGGTGCTGCGCCGGATCGAACTCCCACATGTTGAAACCCCGTCGTTGGCACAGGAGAATCCAGCGGATGAGCATGACCTGGACTATGTTAACAAGCTTGAGCTTCTTGTCCACCAGCTTCTGGATACAGGCTTGGAGTCCGGTTAGCTCCTCCGAATCCTCCAGATCCGGCCACTCTCTTTCCAGGAGGTGAGCCGTGTAGGGATGCCGGATCTGAATTCGGGGACCGCTGCCCAATCAGGGTCACGCGGCTCGGTGATGTAGAACCACCCCGATTGCCACCCCTTGATGGTTTCCACAAAGGTGCCCTCCAACCAAGTAACGTGGGACATCCTGCCCACCATGGCGCCTCCGCACTCCACTTGGCTGCCCTTCACAACCTTCGGCTTGACACTGAAGGTCTTGAGCCACAAGCCAAAGTGGGGCTGGATGCAGAGGAAGGCCTCGCACACAACGATAAGTGCCGAGATGTTGAGGATGAAATTCGGGGCCAGATCATGGAAATCTAGGCCGTAGTAGAACATGAGCCCCCGGAAAAAGGGATGAAGTGGGAAGCCCAGTCCGCAGAGGAAATGGGGAAGAAATACTACCCTCTCATGGGGCCTGGGGGTGGGAATGAGCTCTCCCTCGTCTGGGAGCCGGTGCGCGATGTTGCTGGACAAATATCCGGCGTCGCGCAGCTTCTGGATCTGCCCCTCCGTGACGGAGGAGGCCATCCACTTGCCTCCCGCTCCGGACATAGTTGGAGAAGGTTGAGGTGAGAAGTGCGGACTTGGGCGCTGGAGCTCGAGTTCGCGGAGATGGATAAGCCAAGGAGGAAGAAGGCGCAGGTAAAAGGGTTGGATCTTTATCCCCTTATATGGGCGGACAAAAACATGTGTCCCCACCGGCCTGGTAAAACTCGCTTATCTCCCAAGCGTCACAATCAATGGCGCGGTTGGGTTACCCACGTCCGTATTGATGGGAATCCCGGAATAAGGGGAACACGATCTCTGCTTCGACAAGACGTGCCAAGGAAACTGCTTTGCTAAACGCGCTGAGGTGGAACAATAAAAACAATTTGAGTAAAGGCTTGGTAGTGGTGTGACGTCACGACACAAAATACGTCAGCAGATTGAACTTGTGTAATATTATTCTCTCTACGGTGGTACGTGGAATTCATTTTTGCAGAGCCGGACACTATCCTGGTGTTCACAATCTTCTATAAATTATTCGGAGGAAGAACCCGCCTTGCAATGCCGAAGACAACATGCGCGCCGGACTCGTCGTCATTGAAGCCTGGTTCAGGGGCTACTGAGGGAGTCCTGGACTAGGGGGTGTCTGGATAGCCGAACTATCATCATCGGCCGGACTCCAAGACTATGAAGATACAAGATTGAAGACTTCGTCCCGTGTCCGGATGGGACTTTCCTTGGCGTGGAAGGCAAGCTTGGCGATACGGATATGTAGATCTCCTACCATTGTAACCGACTCTGTGTAACCCCAGCCCTCTCCGGTGTCTATATAAACCGGATGGCTTTAGTCCATAGGACAAACAACAATCATACCATAGGCTAGCTTCTAGGGTTTAGCCTCCTTGATCTCGTGGTAGATCCACTCTTGTAACACACATCATCAGTATTAATCAAGCAGGACATAGGGTTTTACCTCCATCAAGAGGGCCTGAACCTGGGTAAAACATCGTGTCCCTTGTCTCCTGTTACCATCCGCCTAGACGCACAGTTCGGGACACCCTCCCCGAGATCCGCCGGTTTTGACACCGACACCCACCTGTACCGGGTGCCACTTGGTAGACTACTAACACTACCTACAAACACCAGAATCTAGTTGCAACTCCTGGACAGAGATCAAGTTGATTAATAAGCCGAGAGAGTCAATTAAGGATCCCAATGTGTGGTAGTAGCTGTTCATGGATCACAAACACAGAACTCAGTTCCTGAGGACGGCTGCAATGAGACAACCCACCATGTAGTCCTACATGGCCTCTCACCGCTACCTTTACCAAATCGTGTTCACACACTTAGCTCTCAACAGTAGGACATGTTCACCACATTCCAATTCATCCCCGATGAATCAGACCTGACACAACTCTAAGCAATAGCAGGCATGACAAACAAGCATGAATGAGTAGGCACATCAGGGCTCAAACAACTCCTACTCATGCTAGTGGATTTCATCTAGTTACTGTGGCAATGACAGGTCATGCAGAGGAAAGGGGTTCAACTACCGCAACATGTAACAGTTGAATCGTTGTTGTCCCAATGCAGTAAAAGAGAGCAGGTGCGAGAGAGTGGGATTGTATCGGAATGAACAAGGGGGTTTTGCTTGCCTGGCACTTCTGAAGATAGTATTGTTCTTCATCGGTGTCATCGATCACATCGTCGATAAGTCGTCTACTGAGAGGGAACAAACACCGGCAAACAAGGAAGAACACAATCAATGCAATACACAATATGATGCATGATCATGACATGGTAATATGAGTGTGTTGGACTAATGCAACTACAACAGGTTAAATGAAGTTGATTTGAATCAAAGATTCAAATTCAAACTCCACATGTGGTTATTTAAATGCCATTCCTTTAATTTGTCCTAAACAGTAGTGATAAGTTATTTTAACATGCATAAAAATGGTACAGATGGATAGATTGGATTTTTCTGATCAATTTTCATATATAATTTGTCTCATTTGGAGTTACGGTTGATTTTATATAATTTTTAGAAGTTTCGGATATTTTCTGAAATTTATAAATCATTTCTGATTTATTTTAATTCCAGAAAATACTTTCTGCGTCAGCACTGTGTCATGCTGATGTCAGTTGGTCAACAGAGTCGGCCAGGTCAAACCTGACGTGTGGGGGCCACACGTAAGTGACACAGGGCTGTTTAGGTCGCTGACATGTGGGACCAGTCAATGCTGACTTGGCCAAAGTCAAACTGACACGTGGGGTCCGCAAGATTAACACTAATCTAAACAGGAAATAAAGCTGGAGTTATTTAGGGAGTGGGGTCCATGTGTCAGTGGCTTAGGGGGTTTGTTAGCGGGGTGATTAGGCCCTAATGGCCGGTTACGTCGGCGGTTAGCCACCGGCGACCATAGCCGACGGCGGAGGTACTCCGGCCGGCCGATTCCGGCGGCCGTTCGAAGCGCGGCTAGGCTCTTTTGAAAGCCCACATTGAGGCGCGTCAGGTGGTGCAAGTGGCAGCTGCAGGGGAGGGCTGTAGCATCGCCGGCGTCGAGGTGGGCGGTGGCGGCGCTCGGGCACATGCGGGCAGTGGTGCTACGGGGCACGGGCGGGCTAGAAAAAAAGTCTAGACGGCCTCCTGGAGGCACGAGGAGCTTGTTGCCGTTCTTGGCAACGACAGAAGCTGGCTGCAAAGGTGGCGCACAACAAGGCAGGCAGCGGTGAGGCTCGGCCATGGCGGCGGCATTAGCTTGAGGTCGAGCGGAGCAACGGGGTTAGGGGGAGGGGGAAGAGGAGCTCATGGCGATGCGGCAGGGTAGGTCAGCAGCCTCGGGGATGCTCTGGATGAGGCAAATCCGTCGACGACGTCCGACGGAAGATGCGGTGGTGGCGAGCATGGAGGCGTCCCTTCAGGGCGTCCGGGCTCACGGGATTCATCGCAGAGGTGCACGGCAGAGAGGCGGAGCTCGTGGGCTAGCTGGCTGGGCATGGAGGGGTTGGTGGCCGTGGTGAACGGCGACGGTGGCGACGGGCTCCGCTCGGGTGTGCTCGGGAGAGGGAGCAGAGGACGAGGGAGAGAGCAGAGAGTGAGGGAGAGGAGCGAGGGGGTCGCGTGGCGTCGCCAGATGCGAGGGGAAGAAGGAGGCGGCAAGCAGGAGCTGGCGCAGCTCGGCTGTGCGCTCTCCA
The DNA here is from genome assembly GCF_018294505.1 of Triticum aestivum. Lineage (NCBI taxonomy): Eukaryota > Viridiplantae > Streptophyta > Magnoliopsida > Poales > Poaceae > Triticum > Triticum aestivum. Next base: position 151,719,577 of record NC_057798.1, read on the forward strand.
CGCAGCTGCCTCGCCTTCTGGCAGAAGGTTGAAGAAAGGCGCTGAGCTGGCTGGGCTGCACAGTGTTGGGCCGGCTGGAGCGCCAGGTAAGTTGGCCCAGGTAACTCTCTCTCTCTCCGTTTCCTATTTTAATTACTGTTTTCTACTTTTCTGTAACTTTATGGATTTATTAAAAATACTAAATCAATCCCAAAAATCATGCAACTACTCATGACCACTGTTGGAAATATATCCTACAGTAAATATTTCAGTTTGGGATTATTTGAGCATTTAAAATATTTTATAGCATTTAAATGCCCAAATGCAAATACTATATGATTTAATTCAATAATCCAGAATGGCCTAGAAAAATATGCACCATTTTTGGGAGAGGTTCTAGACCAATCCAAAAATAATGAACTTTTCTGAAGAGCATTTTGGGTTCATTGAGAATATTTTTATTTGAACCTAGTTGATTTGATCTGGTGCTAGGGTTTGAGCAATCCCCATTTCAAGTTTCAAAAGAATTTAAACATGATGCAACAGACAAGTGCTAGCCTAGTGCAAGGTAAGGCTAGGGATGTGACATACTAGTCCAAACTAGATCAAGTTTTGATTAGTAGTATACTTTTGACATGCACCACATATTGCCTCCACTTGAACCTAATCCACCTTCATTTGACACACTGTAATGGACATGTATTGTACCAATATTTGTATAACAGCGTATAAATACACTCAAAATAAAAAAAATAAAAAAAGAATACTAGTAGCAATGGATAGTAAACACGCTGCCACTAGCTAGATTAGCAGTAGCGCGAGAGGGAACACACGTTGCGGCTATTTGTCCTAGCATTAGCGCGTGTAAGCACGCGTTACTGCTAAGTAATAGCTGTAGCACCTTATTAGTAGCATGGTCTCCCGCGCTACTAGTGGGCACAAACCCACGCTACTACTAGGGTTTTCCCTAGTAGTGGTAGCGCCTACCTCCTTGGCGTTACACACTGACTTAGCATTTTTCAGTCAGCTCGAGGTGCGGCGATTGTCAGGCGTGTAGCGCGTGAGAGCCAGGCGTTGCACAGTGTAGTGTGGCGCCTAGATATCGGGCGCTACACAAAAAGGTTAGCCGAGTGAATTTTTTTGTGAACAGTTTATTTTGTTATTTTGTTTTGTCCACATGTCAAAACAGTGATTTTTGTCGGACGGAGAGCCAACAGGAACAACTGGAACAACTGCAGTGGACGGGGCCACGCAGGACGCCACCTGCGTATGGGCACAACTAGCGCTCGCCGGGCTTTCCCTCTCGATTGGTTGCTCACCCGGGCCCGCACAAAGAGCCCTTGACGTCGGCCACGCAACTGTTGCTAACCAACTAACCACCAGGCGCGAGCGTGGTTTGAAAACAAGCGCGCGTGCCCGTCGGCGGCGCCGCCGCTGTCGATAACTCGGCCGTACTCGCCAAGACTCCATCATAGCCGCCAGCGCGGCGAGCTTAACCCCCCTGCCTTTTGCCAGACGGTCCATTTGCTTGGTCATCATCACCAGTGGGCGGGGATGGAGGTGGACGGCCGGCGCCACACTGTCCACCATAGTATCCGCCAACACCATAATGTCGATGGGTACCAGAGAGCAGTGGCGCACCACCTAACAGACGCCCGTCGTCCCTTAGCTTCAGCCCAGAGAGTGCGCTGGCTTTGTCGATGAAGAGTAACAAAATATGTAAAACATCTTAAATTTGTGGAGGGAGTAGCCCAAAACAAATACAAATTCCGCGGATCTCCTCACGTCTGAATCCCGACCCCCGCGTCGCTCGAGACGGGCGACTCGGGGGAAACCTAGCCGCCGGCACCCCGTCGTCCTCCCTCTGCTCGCCCCCGTGTTGCTGCCGTCGGAGGGCCAGCCGGCGAAGCCGCGCTGTGCCCTGGGATGGCGGTGGCGGGGCTGTCCTTCCTCCTCCCGCCCCAGCCCCCCCGGGCGTCAGATCTGGGTCGGCTACGGTGTCGGCGGCCTCCCCCGGCCTCACCTGCACGCTAGCGGCGCGGGTGGACTGCCCCGGCCGTAGTTCCCCGCGGCGATGCTCTAGTCCGCGCCGACGTGATCTGGACGCCGTCTCCTGCTAGCTGCGGCTCCTCCCCCTGGCCGGCCGGCCTTCGGCAGGGCCCTGCTAGCTGCGGCTCCTCCCCCTCCGACCCCTCTCTCACGGCGTGTTTCATGTCCGCCTCCTAGGGGGCCGGCCATGGAGGCTGCTGGCTGCGGTTGTGCCCGTCGGTGTTTGCCCATGCTGGTCGGGTTTGGCTGCGCGCGAATCCACTTCAACACCTCCACCTCACCCCACCTCCCCTCGCATGGGCGGCTTCGGCCCAGCGGCAATGGACCTGTGTCCCCTTCCTGCGTCCATTGCCGGCCGACGCGGCTTTGGACCCGACGAGACTCGAAAGCTGCGCTCTTTCCGGCTCTCTTGGCTCTTTGGCTCCTCGGCATATCCGCACCATCACCACCCTGCGGTGTCTTGGTTGGCCGTCCATCCCGGTGCACCTTCGTCACCGGCATGCTCTGGGAGCTGCGTCGCCTTCCAGTTCCCTGGGCCCGCCGGCATCCCTGCAGATCCGGTCCCGGTGGCCCGGATCTGCGTTCCTTCCAGATCCTGGCTTATCTGGGGCTATGGTCACCGCCCCATCCCCACTTCATTCCGGCAGCCACTCATCCTCGTCCTCCTCCGGAGTTCGCGCGCCCGGCGATGTACGATGCCTCCTTTGGCACCGTGCGTGGCTCCCCTTCCTGCAGTCGCAGCACCGGCCTACACCTGATGACCTCCTCTTCGACTCATGTTCCGACGGCTTGGGATTGCTTGGAATTCGCCAGGGCGAAAGCCCCGCATCTTTTGCTGGCAGCGGCGACACCCACGGGTGCCTTCACCTTCCTGGAGGCGTTGTCATGGCCGTTCTGTGCCTGTGACGCCCGGATAATTAGGCTACAGTAAAACTCTGCTAATGATGCCACGTCACCACTCTTACTGTTGTAAACCTCACGATGATTCAATCCCGTCTGAATTCAAAAATTCAAAATCAAGGCAAACAATAAAAGTTTTCAAACATTAAAACTAAAATGTTCTATATGTGCCAAATATTGCATAAATAATTATGGTGGAGAATCCACATTTTTATAAAGTATTTAATGGCACTGAAATAAATAAAACAGTAATAAAAACTAATAATTAAATGCCTTTACTAATTAGTAAATTATCAAACTAAATTAATTGGGGACTAGACATTTTGTGACGGTGGACTAAACTGAGATACTAAATTAGATGCTATGTATATATTTTACAGGAAAGAATAAATAAAAAGAAAAGAACAAATAGAAAACAAAAGAAAGAAAAAGGAGAAAGAAAACCCCCTGCCCCTCTGGGCTTCGGCCCAGCTCACCGGCCTCTCGGCCCTCCTGGCGACCGGCCGGCCCAGCCCCCCCCCCCCTCTCTGGCCAAGTTGGCCACTACACCAGGCCCAACCCACCCCGTCCTCCCTTATCCCCTCCCACGCCCCGAAATATCTGCAGACCACCCCACTCCCCCGATCCACCTCACCCTCTCTCTCTCTCGATCTGGATCGGGAGATCCCCCCTCGCCTCCGCCCGACGGCCCTCGTCCCTGCCCAGGTGGTGCCGCCGCCGTTCGACCCCGACGGACGCCTCGCCCTCCTCCTGAAGCTCGCCGCCTCGTTGCGTCGCCCAGAACCGAGCCGGCGCCCCGCCACCTCGCCCCGAAGTCGCCCCGCCGCCTCGACCACGCCTCCCCACCGGACTGCCTCCTCGCCTACGACGTCGCTGTCCCCGTCCCCCACCTCGAGCACCATTGCCACGTGCCCTACGCTCCGATGTGAGCCCCTCGCCAACCCCCCCCCCCTCGTGTCCGTCGTCGAATGTGGCCGCCGCTCCCTGTTGCGGATGCTGCCTGGCCCGTGCTCCCGTGCTTCCCTGCGCCGTCCCGCGGTCGCCCCGTCTTGGTCCGCCGTGGCCGTGCCGCCCCGCTCTTGCTTGCTTCCCGCGTCGGGTGTGGCCGCCGGATCGCGTGTCCCTGGCCACGCCCGCCAGGCCCTGCGCCTCGCCGCCCCAGTCCTCGCGGCTCCGACCGGGCCGCGCCATGGCCGCCGGCGCGCGCCCTCCTGGGCGCCCGAGTGCTCCCCGCCCCTGGTGGCCTCGGGCACGCACGCCCGCACCCGTCGCCCGCTAGGCCACCGGGGTCTATGACACCGGGGCCCCATGCCCCTGTTAAAAAAACGAAAATTAAAAAGAAATGGAAATGTAATTAATAAAAACATTAATTAGTTAATTAATGAATTAGTAAAATACTAAAGTTAATTAATCATGTTTAAATTAATCTAATCAACTAGTTAATTTAATTAAGCAGTAATCAATCAGCTAAAACCTACTTAAACTAAAAAGTGTATGACATGCGGGACCCACACGTAGTTGACTCAGTCAACTGCGCAGTTGACTGCTGACGTCAGCATGTTGTCATGCTGACGTCAGCATGTTGTCATGCTGACGTCATCTTTTACTATTCTGGATAATGTTGAGATAAATAATTAAATAAATCCTGAAAATGATTCAAATCTTTTAAAATTAATAGAAAATAAACCGTAGCTCCGATGAAAAAACTTTGTACATGAAAGTTTCTCAGAACGACGAGACGAATCCGGATACGCAGTCTGTTCGTCCGCCATGCACCCCTAACATATCAAACTCGCAACTTTCCCCCTCCGGCTCCTCTGCCTGAAAACACGAAACACCGGGGATATTTTCCCGGATGTTTCCCCCTTCACCGGTATCGCCCATCCCTACGTTAGGTCACCCCTAGCACAACGTATTGCCGCCTCTTGCTTTGTGTTACATTTGATTGCTCCGTTATTTATTGTGTTCCCCCTCCGTTACTCCTTTCCGGTAGACTCCGAGACCGATGCTGATGCCCCTGTGGTCGACTACGTCACCGACGACCCCTCTCTCTTGCCAGAGCAACCAGGCAAGCCCCCCCCTTGATCACCAGATATCGCCTATTCTACTCTATACTGCTTGCATTAGAGTAGTGTAGCATGTTACTGCTTTCCGATATTCCTATCCTGATGCATAGCCTGTCCTTGCTACTACTGTTGTTACCATTACCTGCTATCCTACTGCTTAGTATAGGATGCTAGTGTTCCATCAGTGGCCCTACACTCTTGTCCGTCTGCCATGCTATACTACTAGGCCGTGATCACTTCGGGAGGTGATCACGGGCATATACGATATACTTTACACAGTTACATTACCTGTGATACCTCTTCGGAGATGGGGGCTGAAGGGGCAGGTGGCTCCATCCCGGTAGAGGTGGGCCTGGGTTCCCGACGGCCCCCGACTGTTACTTTGTGGCGGAGCGGCAGGGCAGGTTGAGACCACCTAGGAGACAGGTGGGCCTGGCCCTGTTCGGCGTTCGCGGATATTTAACACGCTTAACGAGATCTTGGTATTTGATCTGAGTTGGCTACGAGCCTATACGCACTAACCATCTACGCGGGAGTAGTTATGGGTATCCCAACGTCGTGGTATCAGCCGAAGCACTTCAGACGTCAGCGACGGAGCGGCGTGCGCCGAATTGGACTGGAACGCCACTAGGCTAGGTCTGCTTTCGGCCGCGTACGCAACGTGCAGGTGTGCTATGGGCGATGGGCCCAGACCCCTGTGCGCTTAGGTTTAGACCGGCGTGCTGGCCTCTCTGTTGAGCCTAGGTGGGGCTGCGACGTGTTGATCTTCCGCGGCCGGGCATGACCCAGGAAAGTGTGTCCGGCCAAATGGGATCAAGCGTGCTGGGTAAGTTGGTGCACCCCTGCAGGGAAGTTAATCTATTCGAATAGCCGTGATCTTCGGTAACAGGACGACTTGGAGTTGTACCTTGACCTTATGACAACTAGAACTGGATACTTAATAAAACACACCCTTCCAAGTTCCACAGACAACCCGGTGATCGCTTTTCCACAGGGCGACGAGGGGAGGATCGCCGGGTAGGGTTATGCTATGTGATGCTACTGGAGATGCTACTTGGAGATGCTATTTGGAGATGCTACTTGGAGATGCTACTTGGAGGACTTCAATCTACTCTCTTCTACATGCTGCAAGACGGAGGCTGCCAGAAGCGTAGTCTTTGATAGGACTAGCTATCCCCCCTCTTATTCTGGCATTCTGCAGTTCAGTCCACTGATATGGCCTCCTTACACATATAACCATGCATATGTAGTGTAGTTCCTTGCTTGCGAGTACTTTGGATGAGTACTCACAGTTGCTTTTCTCCCTCTTTTCCCCTTTCCCTTCTACCTGGTTGTCGCAACTAGATGCTGGAGCCCTGGAGCCAGACGCCACCGTCGACGACGACCCCTACTACACCGGATGTGCCTACTACTACGTGCAGCCCGCTGACGACGACCAGGAGTAGTTAGGAGGATCCCAGGCAGGAGGCCTGCGCCTCTTTCGATCTGTATCCCAGTTTGTGCTAGCCTTCTTAAGGCAACTTGTTTAACTTATGTCTGTACTCAGATATTGTTGCTTCCGCTGACTCGTCTATGATTGAGCACTTGTATTCGAGCCCTCGAGGCCCCTGGCTTGTATTATGATGCTTGTATGACTTATTTATGTTTTAGAGTTGTGTTGTGATATCTTCCCGTGAGTCCCTGATCTTGATCGTACACGTTTGCGTGCATGATTAGTGTACGATTGAATCGGGGGCGTCACAAGTTGGTATCAGAGCCAACTGCCTGTAGGAATCCCCCTTTCCAACTCCTTGGCCGAAGTTGAGTCTAGTCGATGAAAATTGTTTTACTAACTTGGTTGTGCGGCCCATGGGCCCACGTCGCCAATTGGGTGGTATTAGGATCTTTTACTCCTCGACCTTTACTCTGGGACTCTGATCTCTCTTCTATTCAGGTTAAATGGTTTTGCTAACTCTAACTCTAGGTTCTCGTAACTATTTCCCCCGGAGAACCCTCATTACGGAAGATCACCTGCTTCGTCAGAAGATTCTGAGGATATCCCTCGATATTTTCCCAGAGACCCTTGTGCTCATCGCCTTTGCAATTCACTGCCATCGATATATCCCTATGGATATCTGCATGCACTTGTCATTCTCTTGATCATTCCTCGTCGCTCTTGTTGTTGCAAGATGCCTCGAGATCCTTTGAGTTTATTGTCTTGCAGTTTTATTTCGCATGAAAACCCCTACGGTTTTTCCTCACATTTATCGAGGATCCGTTCTTCTCAATTGTTCATGTGCCTCACAACATTCTTCGGAGTACTTTTCGATCTTTCGATAATCCGCTGCAGCCTGTTACTCTTGAAACTCTTGCCTGCTTGCATTATGGTTAATTCCATATGACTTCTAGTCCTCGTTAACATCCCTTGTCTTAGTCATTTTGAGCCTATTGATTCAATGTGTGCGTACGCACGCAGTCATCAGGTTATCCTTTTTTAAATTATCTTTCCGGCTCAGGCATCATTCCGGACGTGAGTTAGTTCTCGGCAATTCAAACCTTTATTGATTGCCCAACTAAGTGTTTCCAACTTAACCATCCTTGATCAGAGCATCTGCTTCTGATCCTTTGTTTTGGAAATCATAATTCCTTTGTCATCTAAGCATCGAATTATTCAGATGTCCTATAATATGATGCTCGTGCATTCTTTCTTCCTCTGATTGAGTACCGATACTCACATCAGCTCCGTTGTGGATCGCCCGATCCATTGATGGGTTTCATCCGACACTGTCCTTCATATTCAGATAACCTTGTGAGTCTTTCCACGGATATATAAAGCCTTGGATAGATTGCATCCTCTGTTTTCTCTACCATGCTCTGTTTTCGAGCTGGTGGTATTTCTATTGAAGCTTGTGGTATATATTTCCACGATACCCTGAAGGATTGAACCTATGCCTTCCTTAATATGTGTGAACTCGAAAGTTTTCATGAGTCATACACTTCTGGTATTTTGCCAGATAAAATTTCAACACTACAACTTCCTCGAAGGTGAGAAGTGAATGAAAGGTTATGCATTGGAGAAGTGGGAGTCGACCTTGAACTTGGTGTTCGTGCCCATGGACACGATGTAGATCCTATCATAGGAGCTTCTTGTAATAATAACTATTTCCTTGATATGGAATCATCTGGTATCTATGTATTGATCATTTGCAATCGTGGTCCCGACCACATTTTCTCCTTGATTCCATTTCTCAGACAAGTTAAAACACTTGTCTTTTGTTGATCGATACATCTCGGCAACCTCTATGTTTGATCTTCCTCGAGTATTAACCTCTGGTATCTCGTGAACTGTGTTGCTTCCTGCGAGTCTTCATCTAATATTGCTTCTCACCGCTCTCGGATCCCCCCTCAGGTTCTGAGTTATTAGTCACTCGAGAACACCGATAAGTGAATCGAATCCGCACTCCTATCCAACAACTCTAAGTAATTTTTGTTGCTTACGAGTTTAATAATCCTTCAAGTCATTCCTAGCCTTAGCGGCTATATCATTATCGTGCAGACTTTTAACTGTGCTACCTAGTCCTTAATCCTGGAGCACAACCTTCGATGATGAGCTAAGCTTACGTCGATCTTCCTCGTCATACCATTTCGCCTTGAACAACAAGCTTGGTTTTGAGTTTGTGTCGTACCCTTGGTTCCAATAACCTTTCACTTCATCATTGTTTGACTTGCTGTCATCGTCGATCGATTACATCTTCGTGAAATCTCTCGACAAATGTGTCGTGATCATCATCATCATTCCGAGCTCTTCCAGGAATTCAATTGAATTCATGATGGGTAATACCATCCTTGCCCCTCGATGATTCCTGTTCTCATCGACCACTTTATTGCCTTCCGTTCAACACAACTTGTTCGTGTTTTGTGTAAACCTTGAGATCACTGCTACCCAGCAGTTGATCTTCCTTACCTCGGAAGTATTACCATCTCTTTTTGTCAAGAATGTGGTGAGAATTTCACCACCTCTTAATAATTCTTGATATCATAATACTTCTTGCCATCTTCGTTCATTCCTTGGTCCCCGTATTGCTTTCAACCGGAATACCGACAATGGAGCTATGACGTGTGAATTCAAAACTTCTAACAACCCTATTGCTTTGAAGTGAACGGGCGATAGTTCATTCTAAGTCCTTCGCCAATTGAATCACCATTCTGGCATTGGTCGTGCAACCCAATCCATATTTCGGGCGCACCTTTCAACCAATGTTTAATTGTGTATGTTTTCCTCGAGCATACTTCCTTATATCATTTGATCTGACAAATGTTATCTCCTTGTTCACTTAATGGTGGAAATCCATCTTTTGGGAATCTCGGTGAATTGCCGTTGAGTTCACCAGACACCTCCTTGTCCTTTCCTTGGGTTAATGATGGACTCTTGTTAACGGAAATCACTTCATAGTTCATTTCCCCGAGAATCTTACAATGTCATCTCGTCAATTTGCGTTGCACCTTTTCTTCTCAGGTATCCTAAGTCTGAGGTATCCTGACACCAATCGGATCTGAATCTCGGTCAGATATGATGGTTGGGACAACTTTCCAAGAGTCATGGTGTTGATCCTTTGATGACCCGGTAACATGATGTCATGCCTAGCACCACCCTCCCCCTGGAGGACCTATCATTATAGATTCCTTTTCAGCAAGGTTATCCATTCATCCATAGGGAAATTGTAAGACTTATTCTACAAGTTATTGCTGATGGATCCTTCGTGTTTCCAAAGTTTGATCTTCACCTGAAGACCATGTCAATGCTACCTCGAAGCATGTCAATGGTACTCTGATTTTCAACAGGAACATTTGAAGCACGATGCTAAATTTTGTTTATCATTTATCCTAACACCGTTGTATGGGTAATATCATGAGATTCCTCCCCCCTTACCTAAATGGTTGTCTACTTTATATCCTGTCATGGATATCTTGCTCTGCTTGTCCTTGGGAAGGATATACCCCTGAATTATGCGTTTTAACACATTTTCCTTTCCATTGTTCTGTTTAATCTGATATTCATATTTTCCTTTCCATTGTTGTGTTTGACATTCTTGTGATCTATATAATCTAAGCAGTAAAAATCCACTGCTTGTGTAAACACCTCGGTGTACAACTCTGCCAGTGAGACCCTGTTTCTATTGTTGATGACATTTCGGTAACCGCCGATGGACGAGAACTTTTCCTCTTGGCCCGCCTCGTTTCAACGAGCAGGAAAATGGTTCTCTTTGTCCCTCGCCCTTGGTACCGACATTGTTGCCAACATAAATGGCAAGCTACCCTCTAACATACCTTACTATCGTGACCGTGCAATATGTCAGCACCCTTGCTACTTCTAACCCACATGGTGGGCCCATAACCCACAGTTCCACAGGATCGAAACCTGACTCTCTTGTCCACCCTAGATTTCCAAAGCTATGCCTCACGCGTGGCCTCATATATAATTCACGAGCCACCTCCCGAGAGATCATCAATTCTGGTATCAGACACAATACTTATTACCGTTGCTCTGGACCCGTTTCACACTTTGTTTCAGGCATCGAACGATTGCCTACCCGCTCGAAACATCTCATGGTACTTACTTACTCTACTCTCGATATTGTCTTAAGTTTCCATTCGAGAGTTACTTTCCGCCACCATCCCCGAGGTTATCAACCAGATAGTCGACCTTTCAGAGGTCCGTTTTTTTCGCAGTTACCCCTTGTCCTTCATACGTACAATGAAGACTCCGAAGAAAGGACGACAACTTCATCGTGATGCATTGATGCTTAGGAATGAAGACATCAATGCTATGGATCGTCCTCTTCGAGAAGAGCTACCAAGACCAAGAAGATTCGCTAGAATTTCGTAACCAAACCTTTCCCCCTTGGACCCCTCTTAAATCTCGGGACGAGATTTCTTATAGTGGAGGAGAATTGTGACGCCCGGATAATTAGGCTACAGTAAAACTCTGCTAATGATGCCACGTCACCACTCTTACTGTTGTAAACCTCACGATGATTCAATCCCGTCTAAATTCAAAAATTCAAAATCAAGGCAAACAATAAAAGTTTTCAAACATTAAAACTAAAATGTTCTATATGTGCCAAATATTGCATAAATAATTATGGTGGAGAATCCACATTTTTATAAAGTATTTAATGGCACTGAAATAAATAAAACAGTAATAAAAACTAATAATTAAATGCCTTTACTAATTAGTAAATTATCAAACTAAATTAATTGGGGACTAGAAATTTTGTGACGGTGGACTAAACTGAGATACTAAATTAGATGCTATGTATATATTTTACAGAAACTAAAATAAAAGGTGACTAAAGTAAAATAGGAAAGAATAAATAAAAAGAAAAGAACAAATAGAAAACAAAAGAAAGAAAAAGGAGAAAGAAAACCCCCCTGCCCCTCTGGGCTTCGGCCCAGCTCACCGGCCTCTCGGCCCTCCTGGCGACCGGCCGGCCCAGCCCCCCCCCCCTCTCTTTGGCCAAGTTGGCCACTACACCAGGCCCAACCCACC